>NC_053389.1:373881875-374088961 GCF_905171765.1 Bufo bufo
ATTTTATTTTTTACGGTGTTCATCTGAGGGGTTAGGTCATGTGATATTTTTATAGAGCCGGTCGATACGGACGTGGCGATACCTAATATGTATACTTTTTATTTATTTCTGTAAGTTTTACACAATAACAGCTTTTTTTAAAACCAAAAAAATTATGTTTTAGTGTTTCCATATTCTGAGCCATATTTTTATTTTATTTTTTTGGGCGATTGTCTCAGGTAGGGGCTCAGTTTTTGCGGGATGAGGTGACGGTTAGATTGGTACTATTTTGGTCGGCAAACGCCTTTTTGATCACTTGCTGTTGTACTTTTTGTGATGTAAGGTGACAAAAAAAATTGTTTATTTAGCAGTTTTTTATTTTTACGGTGTTCATCTGAGGGGTTAGGTCATGTGATATGTTTATAGAGCCGGTCGATATGGATGCGGCGATACCCAATATGTATACTTTTCTTTCCCCCTATTTTTTACCAATTTTTTTTTTACTTTATTTGGGGAAAATGACGTTTTTGTTTATTTTTACTTGAAACTTAATTTTTGGGGGGGAAACTAAATTTTTTAAACTTTTTTTTTTCCACTAAATTTTTTGTCCCACTTTGGGACTTGAACTTTTGGGTGTCTAATCCTTTACAATGCATTCCAATACTTCTGTATTGGAATGCATTGGCTGTATGAGTAATACTGTGTGTATTACTCATACAGCTTCCGGCCTGTGAGATCCAGGGCGCTGGATCTCACAGGCACATCACAGGAAGGCAGAGCGATGCCTTCCATGCCATCGGATCCCCCCTACAGCCGCATGGGGACCCGATGGCACCGCCCGCCGCGGCAATAGGTAAAAGCCGCAAACCGCAGGTCTGAATTGAACTGCGGTTTACTTCGATCGCCGACATTTGGGGGGGGTCACGGGACCCCCCCAGGCATTTAGCCGAAGTGCCTGCTGCGCGGCGGCGATCAGAAATACACAGGGCGTACAGGTATGCCCTGTGTCCTTAAGTACCAGTAAATAAATTTGGACTCCATTTTACCAGTGTCAAGAAGTACAATATGTGACGAAAAAACTGTCTCAAAATGGCCTGGATAAGTCAAAGCGTTTTAAAGTTATCACCACTTAAAGTGACACTGGTCAGATTTGCAAAAAATGGCCTGGTCCTTAAGCTGAAATAAGGCTGTGTCCTTAAGGGGTTAAAGGGAACCTGTCAGCACCAAAATGGATCATAAACCGCCAGCAGTACTTTAACCTCTTAAGGACATAGGGCGTACAGGTACGTCCTTGTGCCCTGGTACTTAAGGACACAGGGCGTACATGTACGCCCTGTGTATTTTCGATCACTGCCGTGCGGCTGGCAGTGATCGGAACCCGGTGCCTGCTCAAATCATTGAGCAGGCACCTAGGCTAAATGCGCGGGGGGGTCCCATGACCCCCCCATGTCGGCGATCGCGGCAAACCGCAGGTCAATTCAGACCTGCGGTTTGCTGCGATTTCTGAAGTTTCTGGTCCCCGCAGTCCCTGACCGCGGGGATCAGAAACTTTATATGCCTAAAAAAAAAGTTTTATTCACCCCCCCTGCACCCCCGAATGATTTTTATGGTGGCGGGAGGTGCAGGGGGAGGGTTGCGGGCGGTGTGGGCGGTGCGGGAGGCGGGCGGTGCGGCAGGCGGGATCGCGATCCCCCGCCCGCCTCCCCTTGTATAATCGTTGGTGTCTAGTGGGGATACCAGGGTGCCAGCACATTGCTGGCACCCTGGTATAAACGGCTGACATCTGCGATGCGATGTCAGCCGTTTAACCCTTTCCATACAGCGGTCCGTACGGACCGCTGTATGGAAAAGGTTAACAGCGCAGGGAGCTCCCTCCCTCTCCCATCGGGGGGCTGCTGTGCCTTTGCAGCCCCCCGATGGGGAGGGAGAGAGCCCCCCGAGAGATCCCCTCCTTACCCTTCCCCGTCTGCGAAGTTCTGAGCAGTACTGAGCAGACGGGGAAGGTTCCCATGGCAACAGGACGCCTCTCAGGCATCCTGCTGTCCATGGTGCTGAACAGATCTGTGCTGAAAAGCATAGATCTGTTCAGTGTAAGTAAAATACAGTACAGAACAATATATATTGTACTGTACTGTATTATACAGACATCAGACCCACTGGATCTTCAAGAACCAAGTGGGTCTGGGTCAAAAAAAAGTGAATAAAAGTGAAAAAAAAAGTAAAAATCAAAAAACACATTTATCACTGATAAAAAATGAAAAAAATAAAATTCCCTACACATGTTTGGTATCGCCGCGTCCGTAACGACCTGATCTATAAAACGGTCATGTTACTTTACCCGAACGGTGAACACCATAAAAATAAAAAATAAAAAACTATGATGAAATTGAAATTTTGCCCACCTTACTTCCCAAAAAAGGTAATAAAAGTGATCAAAAAAGTCGCATGTATGCCAAAATTGTAACAATCAAACCGTCATCTCATCCCGCAAAAATCATACCCTACCCAAGATAATCGCCCAAAAACTGAAAAAACTATGGCTCTTAGACTATGGAAACACTAAAACATGATTTTTTTTTGTTTCAAAAATGAAATCATTGTGTAAAACTTACATAAATAAAAAAAAAGTATACATATTAGGTATCGCCGCGTCCGTATCGCCCGGCTCTATAAAAATATCACATGATCTAACCCCTCAGATGACCACCGTAAAAAAATAAAAATAAAAACGGTGTAAAAAAAAGCCATTTTTTGTCCTCTTACGTCACAAAAAGTGTAATAGCAAGCAATCAAAAAGTCATATGCACCCCAAAATAGATGCCAATCAAACCGTCATCTCATCCCGCAAAAAATGAGACCCTACATAAGATAATCGCCCAAAAACTGAAAAAACTATGGCTCTTAGACTATGGAGACACTAAAACATTTTTTTGGTTTTAAAAATGAAATCATTGTGTAAAACTTACATAAATAAAAAAAATTGTATACATATTAGGTATCTCCGCGTCCGTGACAACCTGCTCTATAAAATTACCACATGATCTAACCTGTCAGATGAATGTTGTAAATAACAAAAAAAAAAACGGTGCCAAAAAAGCTATTTCTTGTTACCTTGCCGCACAAAAAGTGTAATATAGAGCAACCAAAAATCATATGTACCCTAAACTAGTACCAACAAAACTGCCACCCTATCCCGTAGTTTCTAAAATGGGGTCACTTTTTTGGAGTTTCTACTCTAGGGGTGCATCAGGGGGGCTTCAAATGGGACATGGTGTCAAAAAAACCAGTCCAGCAAAATATGCCTTCCAAAAACCATATGGCATTCCTTTCCTTCTGCGCCCTGCCGTGTGCCCGTACAGCTGTTTACGACCACATATGGGGTGTTTCTGTAAACTACAGAATTAGGGCCATAAATAATGAGTTTTGTTTGGCTGTTAACCCTTGCTTTGTAACTGGAAAAAAAATATTAAAATGGAAAATCTGCCAAAAAAGTGAAATTTTGAAATTGTATCTCTATTTTCCATTAAATCTTGTGCAACACCTAAAGGGTTAACAAAGTTTGTAAAATCAGTTTTGAATACCTTGAGGGGTGTAGTTTCTTAGATGGGGTCACTTTTATGGAGTTTATAATCTAGGGGTGCATCAGGGGGGCTTCAAATGGGACATGGTGCCAAAAAAACAGTCCAGCAAAATCAGCCCTCCAAAAACCAAACGGCGCACCTTTCACTCTACGCCCCGCTGTGTGGCCGTACAGTAGTTTACGGCCACATATGGGGTGTTTATGTAAACAGCAGAGTCAGGGCAATAAAGATACAGTCTTGTTTGGCTGTTAACCCTTGGTTTGTTAGTGGAAAAAATGGGTTAAAATGAGAAATTAGACAAAAAAATGAAATTCTCAAATTTCCTCCCTATTTGCCAATAACTCTTGTGCAACACCTAAAGGGTTAACAACGTATGCAAAATCAGTTTTGAATACCTTGAGGGGTGTAGTTTCTTAGATGGGGTCATTTTTGGGTGGTTTCTATAATGTAAGCCTCGCAAAGTGACTTGAGACCTGAACTGGTCCCTAGAAATTGAGTTTTTGTAAATTTCGGAAAAATTTCAAGATTTGCTTCTAAACTTCTAAGCCTTATAACATCCCCAAAAAATAAAATATCATTCCCAAAACAATTCAAACATGAAGTAGACATATGGGGAATGTAAAGTCATCACAATTTTTGGGGGTATTACTATGTATTACAGAAGTAGAGAAACTGAAACTTTGAAATTTGCAAATTTTTTTCAAATTTTTGTTAAATTAGGTATTTTTTGGTGCAAAAAAAAATTTTTTTTTGACTCCATTTTACCAGTGTCATGAAGTACAATATGTGACGAAAAAACAATCTCAGAACGGCCTGGATAAGTCAAACCGTTTTAAAGTTATCAGCACTTAAAGGGACTCTGGTCAGATTTTCAAAAAATGGCCTGGTCCTAAGGTGTAAAAAGGCTGTGTCCTTAAGGGGTTAAAAGCTGTTAACAGCAGACTTCTAACGATATGACTTATTTTAATTTTCATAAAAGGCGGGAAGTACAAAAATACATAATACTTATTTAATTTGTCTTCAAATGAAATTAAAAGAGTAATTTATATGTTTAGGGTAACACAGTGAACATTTAGAAATGCTCAGTGAGTGTAGCATAGTAGAGGTGACAGGATCCCTTTAAGCTTTACGAAGTACAAGTTTGTACAGTTATTAATATACGTTTATTGGAGGCTTTTTCTCAGTAGTCGCCTCTTATCACAATGCTGGGTCACTTTCTTTAATTGACCCAGTCAATCTGCCAACATCTTGTATTGAAAAGCTCCAGCTGATAATGATGAGTCATGAATATTCATGAGCTTCTGACTCTCCCCGCCCACCTGCTGCTGAATGACAGTTTGTTTCCATATGAACCAGCAGAAGGTGGGCAGGGGAGTGGCTATAGCTCTGAATTAAATATACGCTGGACTCAATGACATCACGCCGGACTCCAATCAGCTCATTAGCATGCGGCATCTTTGTGTGTATATTATGAGATAACCATCTGTCACACCAGTAAGTGAATACATCTAAGTTACTTTTTAGTAGTTAATGATTGTATATAATTAGTTAGATTATAATCAAATATCCACATGACAGGTTCCCTTTAAACTCACCTGATAAGAGACATCACACCAGCTTTCTACTACGTAAACTCAACACCAGTATTGCTTTTCTACAAGAAATCCACTTTAAAAAAGACAAAATCCCAAAACTCCCTAATTATTACTTCAACCAATGGTTCCATAGTTGTCAGGAGACTTCTCGCACAAAAGGGGTAACAATTGCAATCCACAAATCTATTCCTTTTCAGGTCTCGCAACAGTTTTCTGATGCGGAGGGTAGAGTTCTTTTTCTTAAAGGGTCTGTAGCCTCCACAACATACACCTTAGCAAATATCAATGTCCCAAACACAAATCAAGTAATTTCTAATGATGCAGAGCTTGTTGGTAAGGTTACTGTTCGAGAAACACTAGGTAAAAGTGACCACAATATAATTATATTCCTCCTAAACTATAAAAAGCAAACTGTCAGGCAGAGTAAAGACACAAAATTTCAAAAAGGCTAATTTCCCTGGGTTGAGGGCAGCATTTCAGGGCATGGACTGGGAGCAGCTACTGTCGCATGATAATACAGAGGATAAATGGGAGAGCTTCAAATTCACATTGAGTAATTGCACAAAAAAATGTATCCCTTTAGGTAACAAGAATAAATGGTTAAAATTAAACCCCCCATGGCTTACAGCTACTGTAAAAAGAGCAATAAAAGACAAAAAGAGGGCATTTAAAAAATACAAATCTGAGGGGTCAGCTGTAGATTTTGAAGATTACAAAGGGCTTAATAAAATCTACAAAAAAGATAAAATTAGCAAAGATACAAAACGAACAGCAGGTAGCAAAAAAAAAAACAAAAAGCAAAAAGTTTTTTAAATATATAAATGCTAAAAAAAAAAAAATAGATCTGAGCAGGTAGGTCCACCAAATAATGGTAAAGAGGGTGTAGTCCCTGAAGATAAGGAAAAGGCAGAGTTCCTAAATAGTTTTTTTTAGCTCTTTATATACAAAAGAAGAGAAAGGAGCTGATATCTGTGGCACCGGGACTGTTAGTACATCCAGTGATATACTCAATTTGCTAACTGTAGATATGGTCCAAGAGAAGTTAAATAGGGTAAATGTGAACAAAATTCCGGGATTCCGGATAATCCACATGGATTACACCCAAGAGTGCTCAGTCATTGCTGTGTCCCAGTTAATAATTTTTAAGGATTCTCTAGGGACTGGTACAATGCCAAGTGATTGGCGCAAGGCAAAAGTGGTGCCCATATTCAAAAAAAAATCAAGGTCCTCCACAGGTTATTATAGACCAGTTAGTTTAACTTCTGTTGTAGGAAAAAAGTTTGAAGGAATCTTAACCCCTTAGGGAACGGGCTCATTTTCCCCTTAAGGACCAGGCCATTTTTTGCAAATCTGACCAGTGTCACTTTAGGGCTCTTTCACACCTGCGTTCTTTTCTTCCGGCATAGAGTTCCGTCGTCGGGGCTCTATGCCGTTAGAATCCTGATCAGTTTTATCCTAATGCATTCTGAATGGAGAGAAATCCGTTCAGGATGCATCAGGATGTCTTCAGTTCCGGAACGGAACGTTTTTTGGCCGGGGAAAATACCGCAGCATGCTGCGCTTTTTGCTCCGGCCAAAAATCCTGAAGACTTGCCGCAAGGCCGGATCCGGAATTAATGCCCATTGAGAGGCATTGATCTGGATCCGGCCTTAAGCTAAACGTCGTTTCGGCGCATTGCCGGACCCGACATTTAGCTTTTTCAGAGTGGTTACCATGGCTCCCGGGACGCTAAAGTCCTGTTTGCCATGGTAAAGTGTAGCGGGGAGCGGGGGAGCAGCATACTTACCGTCCGTGCGGCTCCCCGGGCGCTCCAGAGTGACGTCAGGGCGCCCCAAGCGCATGGATCACGTGATCACATGGATCACGTCATCCATGCGCATGGGGCGCTCTGACGTCATTCTGGAGCGCCCTGGGAGCCGCACGGACTGTAAGTATACCGCTCCTCCGCTCCCCGCTCCTACTATGGCAACCAGGACTTTAATAGCGTCCTGGGTGCCATAGTAACACTGAAAGCATTTTGAAGACGGCTCCGTCTTCAAATGCTTTCAGTACACTTGCGTTTTTCCGGATCCGGCGGGCACCTCTGGCAACGGAAGTGCACGCCGGATCCCAACAACGCAAGTGTTAAAGAGGCCTTATGCGGTGATAACTTTAAAATGCTTTGACTTATCCAGGCCATTCTGAGATCGTTTTTTCGTGACATATTGTATTTCATGACACTGGTAAAATGGAGTAAAAAAAATCATTTTTTTTTTTTAAATAAAAAAAAATACCAAATTTGTTAAAAGTTAGAAAAATTTGGAAATTTCCAAGTTTTAATTTCTCTAACTCTATAACACATAGTAATACCTACAAAAAACAGTTATTACTTTACATTCCCCATATGTCTACTTCATGTTTGGATCATTTTGGGAATGACATTTTATTTTTTGGGGATGTTACAAGGTTTAGAAGTGTAGAAGCAAATCTTGAAATTATTCAGAAATTTTCAAAAACCCACTTTTTAAAAGGACCAGTTCAGGTCTGAAGTCAATTTGTGAGTCTTACATAATAGAAACCACCCAAAAGGTATTTAAAACTGATTTTACAAACTTTGTTAACCCTTTAAGTGTTCCACAATAATTAATGGAAAATAGAGATACAATTTCAAAATTTCACTTTTGACCCCATTTTAGAAACTACGGGATAGGGTGGCAGTTTTGTTGGTACTAGTTTAGGGTACACATGATATTTGGTTGCTCTATATTACACTTTTTGTGAGGCAAGGTAACAAGAAATAGCTGTTTTGGCACAGTTTTTATTTTTTGTTATTTACAACATTCATCTGACAGGTTAGCTCATGTGGTATTTTTATAGACCATGTATATGTATACTTTTTTATTTATGCAAGTTTTACACAATAATATTTTTGAAAAAAATCATGTTTTAGAGTCTCCATATTCTGAGTTTTTTCAGTTTTTGGGCGATTATCTGTGGTAAGGTCTCATTTTTTGCGGGATAAGATGACGGTTTGATTGGCACTATTTTTGGATGCATATGACTTTTTGATCTCTTACACTTTTTGTGATGTAAGGTGCCAAATTATTTATTTAGCAGTTTTTATTTTTTATGGTGTTCATCTGAGGGGTTAGGTCATGTGATATGTTTATAGAGCCGATCGATACGGACGCGGCGATACCTAATATGTATACTTTTTATTTATTTAAGTTTTACACAATAACAGCTTTTTTTTTAAATTAAATTATGTTTAGTGTCTCCATATTCTGAGCCATAGTTTTTTTTTTTCCTTTTTGGGCGATTCTTTCTGGTAGGGGCTCATTTTTTGCAGGATGAGGTGACGGTTAGATTGGTACTATTTTGGTGGGCATACACCTTTTTGATCGCTTGCTGTTGTACTTTTTGTGATGTAAGGTGACAAAAAAAGGTCTATTTAGCACAGTTTTTATTTTTTTACGGTGTTCATCTGAAGGGTTAGGTCATGTGATATGTTTATAGAGCCGGTCCCTATTTTTAACCAATTTTTTTTTAACTTTATTTGGGGAAAATGATGTTTTTGTTTATTTTTACTTGAAACTTTACATTTTTGGGGGGTTAAACTTAATTTTTTCAATTTTTTTTTCACTTTATTTTTTGTCCCACTTTACCCCTTTCCAATACTTCTGTATTGGAATGCATTGGCTGTATGAGAAATACAGTGTGTATTAGGCTGGTTTCACACGGGCGTTGCGGGAAAATGTGCAGGTGCGTTACGGGAATACCCGCGATTTTTCAGCGCGAGTGCAAAACATTGCAATGCATTTTGCACGCGCGTGAGAAAAATCGCGCATGTTTGGTACCCAAACCCGAACTTCTTCACAGAAGTTCGGGCTTGGGATCGGTGTTCTGTAGATTGTATTATTTTCCCTTATAACATGGTTATAAGGGAAAATAATAGCATTCTGAATACAGAATGCATAGTAAACTAGCGCTGGAGGGGTTAAAAAAATAAATAATAATAATTGAACTCAACTTAGTCCACTTGATCGCGGCCCGGCATCTCCTTCTGTCTCCTTTGTTGAACAGGACCTGTGGTGAGCATTCTTTACAGGTCAAGGACCTTTGATGACGTCACTCCGGTCATCACATGATCCATCACCATGGTAAAAGATCATGTGCTGGATCATGTGATGACCGGAGTGACGTCACCACAGGTCCTTGACCTGTAAAGAATGCTCACCACAGGTCCGGTTCAACAAAGGAGACAGAAGGAGATGCCGGCATCGCGATCAAGTGGACTAAGGTGAGTTAAATTATTTTTAATTTTCTTTTAACCCCTCCAGCGCTGTTTTACTATGCATTCTGTATTCAGAATGCTATTATTTTCCCTTATAAACATGTTATAAGGGAAAATAATAATGATCGGGTCTCCATCCCGATCGTCTCCTAGCAACCGTGCGTGAAAATCGCACCGCATCCGCACTTGCTTGCGGATGCTTGAGATTTTTACGCAACCCCATTCACTTCTATGGGGCCTGCGTTGCGTGAAAAAAGCACGCTGCGATTTTCATGCAACGCATAAGTGATGTGTGAAAATCACCACTCATGTGAACAGCCCCATAGAAATGAATGGGTCGGTATTCAGTGCGGGTGCAATGCGTTCACCTCACGCATCGCATCCGCGCGGAATACTCGCCCGTGTGAAAGGGGCTTTACTCATACAGTTTCCTGCCTGCGAGATCCAGGGGGCGGGATCTCACAGGTTTGTCACCAGAAGGCAGCGCCGATGCCTAAGGAAGGCATCGCACTGCCTTCCATGCCATCGGGTCCCCCTTACAGCTGCACGGGGACCCGATGGCAGCGCCGACCGCCAGCCGCAACTCCATTTTAAACATGTCCTTTCCCCCTTACATTTTACTCCTCCTGAGGAATTAATCACACGCGAAACGTGCGTCGAGGAGCGCCATTACCCTCTTATTGCCTCTCTTCACACTGGTATGTTGCCATTCATGTTGCATTAGAAGTTAGCGAGTACACATGTTTGTAACGTTGCTGCTCTGTATATGCATTGGTCACTTTTTTTGCACATCCTCACACTCATATGCACTTTATACAGACTCGACCGCCATACCCTGTATTGGGATTTGTTAGTAACAGCTCTTGAGGTCGTTATTACGGTTGCATTTGTGTCCTAGTTGGAGAGTCCGTAATTGAGGTAGTGTGCAACTGTCTGTTTGTCCCCACCTATTCACAATTATGTACTGTGAGTATTACTTTTAACTATTGTCATTAATAAACTTTTATTTTATGACTTATTATTGAAATGTTTTGTACTCATTTCTGTGGTTTATCTAAGTATTCGGAGTGTGCCGTTTATTTAAAGACCGTATGGGGATTCCATTAAAAGCGGCAAACCGCAGGTCTGAATTAACCTACGGTTTGCGGAGATCGCCGCGCATTGTCCCAGGGTGCCTGCTCAATGATTTGAGCAGGCACCTTGTTCCGATCACCGCCCGCTGGGCGGTGGTGATTTGAACTACACATGACATACCGGTACGTCATGTGTCCTAAGTACCGGGACATCATGCCGTACCGGTACGTCATATGTCCGACAGGTTAAGGGACTATATACAGGAGAATGAGACTATAAATAATATTTTAAGTGATAACCAGCATGGGTTTACCAAGGACAGAAGTTGTCAGACTAACCAGATTTGTTTTTAGGAGTAGGTGAGTAGTAGCCTGGAAAGAGGGGCGACTGTGGATGTAGTGTTTCTGGATTTTGCAAAGGCTTTTGACACTGTCCCTCATAGACGATTAATAAGTAAAGTAAGGTCTATTGGCTTGGAAAGTATAGTTTGTAATTGGATTGAAAACTGGCTGAAGGACCGTGTCCAGAGAGTCTTGGTCAATGATTCCTATTCAGAATGGTCCCAGGTTATAAGTGGTGTACCCCAAGGTTCAGTGCTGGGCCCTTTATTATTTAATTTATTTATTAATGATATTGAGGATGGGATTAATAGCAACATATCTATTTTTTGCAGATTACACTAAGCTATGTAGAACTCTACGGTCTATGGAAGATGTCCATATACTACAAGCTGACTTGAACACTCGGGCATCAACTTGGCAAATGAGGTTCAATGTGGACAAATGTAAAGTTATTTATCTTGGTAGTAATGATCTCTGTGCGTCATATGTCCTAGGTGATGTAGCACGGGGAGAGTCACTTATAGAGATAATTTGGGTGTCCTTGTGGATGGTAGATTAAATTACAGCATACAATGTCAATAGGCTGCTTCAAAGGCCACCAGGATATTGTCATGCATTAAACGAGGCATGGACTCGTGGGGCAGGGATGTAATACTACCACTTTACAAAGCGCTGGTGCGGCCTCATCTGGAATATGCAGTCCAGTTCTGGGCACCAGTACATAGAAAGGATGCACTGCAGCTGGAAAAAGTACAGAGGAGAGCTACTAAAATTATAAGGGGCATGGAGGTTCTTAGTTATGAAGAAAGATTAAAATAATTTAATTTATTTAGTCTTGAGAAGAGACATCTAAGGGGGCACATGATTAACCTATACAAGTATAGAAATAGGCCATGCAAAAAATATGGCGAAAAGCTGTTCCATGTAAAATGTGCTCAAAAGACAAGGGGGCACTGCCTCCGACTGAAGAAGAAAAAGTTCAGTCTCCAGAAGCGTCAAAGCTTCTTTACTTTAAGAACTGTAAATCTGTGGAATAGACTTCCTCAGGATGTGGTCACAGCAGGAACAGTGGACAGTTTAAAAAAGGCCACAAGTAGTTGCAGGGACAGCGCTGATACCAGCAGTAATAGACAATGCAGACTTCAACACACGCTCCAGCAGGCAGCTGTTATAAATCCACTCCTATGGACGTCTCCTGCAGCATCTTGATACCAACCAAAAACGTCAATATACGGCACCAATTCCTTCACAAGACAAAGAGACACATAGCACAATACCCAAGTGGTAAAAGTAAGTATCCAATTTATTGTACTTACAAAGTCCATGTGATAAAAAACATTTCATAAAATCACACCCGACCCGGGTTTCGCCTTAGGCTTCGTCAGGGGTTGAGGAACTGAATTCCCTCAGACTCAGACTCAGTGTTAAATATCCTTCCTAAATTGCTCTAGGACAACACCCAACTTCCGATTGGTCCGGAGGGCGGGTGACATGCATTAAATCCAAACAACACTAAAAACATCCATAATACAAAAATCAATCATACACAATATCAGATAAAAAACAAATTGCAAACATTATCCACATGCGCTTCGCATGGGCAATACAAAAAAATTAAAATATGACAAGAGTTTACACAAACTGTGCAGCCTGCAATTATGACATGCAAGCTGCCTTAATATCCCATTCTATCTTAAGGCCGTGTGGTAGGAGGGTGCCCATCTCATATATCCACTCTGCTTCTCTTTTGTTTATCTGTTTAACAGGGTCTCCCCCTCTCCAGTGTCTCCGCACCAGTTCAACGGCACAGAATCTTAAACCGCTCAGATTTTTCTGGTGCACTTTTTTGTAATGCGCCGAAACACTGTGGGTCTCCAGACCCTTCTTAATGTTTCGGACGTGTTCAGCAATGCGGGTTTTTAATTTTCTTAGAGTACGACCTATATATTGTGTCTTGCAGGGGCACTCTAACAAGTAGATTACCCCCGCTGTTTCACATGACAGATTCCCTTTTATTTTACACTCCTTATGTTTTGATGTTGACGTCACCATACTCGTATTGATGTTTTTCTTGTCTTCCTTGGCCCTATTTTTACATCCTATGCAAAAGCCGCACCATGTGAACACATCCCGATGGATGCGGGATCCCTTTTCTTTATTAGGGCATCCATGTACGATCTTATTCCTAACAGTTGGAGCCCTTCTGAATAAGAGGGGGGGTTTGTGTGGAATCAGACCCCCTATTACACCATCGTTCTTAAGGACGTTCCAATTTTTGTTAATAATGTCCCTAATACAGGGGCAGTAGACAGAGTAAGGCTACTTTCACACTAGCGTTCGGGGCTCCGCTTGTGAGTTCCGTTTGAAGGCTCTCACAAGCGGCCCCGAACGGATCCGTCCAGTCCTAATGCATTCTGAGTGGAGGCGGATCCGCTCAGAATGCATCAGTCTGGCAGCGTTTGTCCTCCGCTCCGCTCAGCAGACGGACACCTGAACGCTGCTTGCAGCGTTCGGGTGTCCGCCTGGCCGTGCGGAGGCGAACGGATCCGTCCAGACTTACAATGTAAGTCAATGGGGACGGATCCGTTTGAAGTTGACACAGTATGGCTCAATTTTCAAACGGATCCGTCCCCCATTGACTTTCAATGTAAAGTCTGAACGGATCAGTTTGCATTATCATGAACAAAAAAAAAAAATTTTTTTTTTTTTTTTTTTTTTTGTTCATGGTAATGCAAACGGATCCGTTCTGAACGGATCCAAGCGTTTGCATTATAGGTGCGGATCCGTCTGTGCAGACACCAGACGGATCCGCACCAAACGCAGGTGTGAAAGTAGCCTAAGTGGTGGAAAAAGCAAACCTATACCGAGCACTGTAATCTTTCTTTTTAAAATGATCACTGTTTTTTTCATCTTTACTTGTTACACTGACATCTCTTACTTTCTCCCTTTGTTTAAACAGCAGATCCTTTGCATATCCTTTCTCCCTAAACCTTTTGAGGATTATGTCACTTTGTGATTCAAAATCATCAGCCTCAGTGCAGTTGCGTTTAATGCGCTGTAATTGCCCTTTAGGCACATTTTGGATCCATGGTCTATAATGGCAACTGCTCCTGTAAATGTAACCATTGCGATCTGTAGGTTTAAAATATGTTTTTGTTTTTATCCTCCCTTTTTCGACCGCAATTTCCAGATCCAGATTGTCATCATTGAGAATTCTAAGCATTTCCGTATTGTAGTCCACATTATCTAAAATTACGACTCCCCCACCCACCCCACCCTTATCAGCTGGTTTCACCACCACTAGTTCGTGTTTTTCCAAGCCCCTTAACCACCTCAGCTCCCCTAGCTTAAACACCCTTAATGACCAGACCACTTTTTACAATTCTGCACTACACTACTTTCACAGTTTATTGCTCGGTCATGCAACTTACCACCCAAATGAATTTTAACTCCTTTTCTTCACACTAATAGAGCTTTCATTGGGTGGTATTTCATTGCTGCTGACATTTTTACTGTTTTTGTTATTAATCGAAATTTAACGAAATTTTAGCAAAAAAATGACATTTTTCACTTTCAGTTGTAATTTTTTTTTTTTAAAACGACATCTATATATAATTTTTTTTCTAAATTTATTGTTCTACATATCTTTGATAAAAAAAAAATGTTTGGGTAAAAAAAATGGTTTGGGTAAAAGTTATAGCGTTTACAAACTATGGTACAAAAATGTGAATTTCCGCTTTTTGAAGCAGCTCTGACTTTCTGAGCACCTCAGCAATTATGGCAAAAGAGAAAAAAGGGAGAGGCGCTCATAGGGTGGTAAGCGATGATACGCAGATAGCGTGATAAATAAAATGTGCTCACCTTTGGGTGTTGTGCAGGTGTAAGCGCACAACAGGTTTAGACACACAATAGGTTGGGAGGGTGAGGGAGGTCCGTGCTGCCGGTACCCGTTCAGTCCCTTTGGATGGAGTTGCCAAAAACTCCTAGGGATTGTTAGGGTTGAGAAGAGTGATTTGTGTCCGAAAACAGACAATAGGGTACCTCTTTGGCGCACAGGAACGACCACAGTTTCAGGTTTTTGGGTAGAGATACTATTGATTGTTCAGTTGACAACGCGTTTCGGAGTTTATAACTCCTTTTTCAAGTCTTGGGGGCGCCAACAGCAAGGGGCAACAGGCAGAAAGGTGGCCGGGTGGCTGGGAACTCCTTCTGATGTGTGATGCTGCTGTATCTGGCGTCGCTCACCAAGCGAAGTTGGGCAATGTGTTTTGGGGTGTCATTTTACATATACCCATGCTGGGTGAGATAAATATCTCGGTCAAATGCCAACTTTGTATAAAAAAAATGGGAAAAGTTGTCTTTTGCCGAGATATTTCTCTCACCCAGCATGGGTATATGTAAAAAGACACCCCAAAACACATAGCCCTACTTCTTCTGAGTACGGCGATACCAGATGTATGACACTCTTTTGCAGCCTTGGTGGGCAAATGGGCCCACATTCCAAAGAGCACCTTTAGGATTACACAGGGCATTTTTTACACATTTTGATTTCAAACTACTTCTCACACATTAGGGCCCCTAAAATGCCAGGGCAGTATAACTACCCCACAAGTGACCTCATTTTGGAAAGAAAACACCCCAAGGTATTTCGTGATGGGCATAGTGAGTTCATGGAAGTTTTTATTTTTTGTCACAAGTTAGTGGAATATAAGACTTTGTAAGAAAAAAAAAGAAAAAAATCATCATTTTCCGCTAACTTCTGACAAAAATTTTTAAATTCTAGGAACTCGCCGTGGCCCTCATGGAATACATTGGGGTGTCTTCTTTCCAAAATGGGTCACTTGTGGGGTAGTTATACTGCCCTGGCATTTTAGGGGCCCTAATGCGTGAGAAGTAGTTTCAAATAAAAATGTGTAAAAAATGCCCTGTGAAATCCGAAAGGTGCTCTTTGGAATGTGGGCCCCTTTGCCCACCTAGGCTGCAAAAAAGTGTCACACATCTGGTATCGCCGTACTCAGAAGAAGTAGGGCAAGGGTGAGAGAAATATCTCGGCAAAAGACAACCTTTCCCATTTTTTTATACAAAGTTGGCATTTGACCAAGATATTTATCTCACCCAGCATGGGTATATGTAAAATGACACCCCAAAACACATTCCCCAACTTCTCCTGAGTACGGCGATACCACATGTGTGACACTTTTTTGCAGCCTAGATGCGCAAAGGGGCCCACCTTCCTTTTAGGAGGGCATTTTAGACATTTGGATTCCAGACTTCTTCTCACGCTTTAGGGCCCCTAAAATGCCAGGGCAGTATAAATACCTCACATGTGACCCCATTTTGGAAAGAAGACACCCCAAGGTATTCAATGAGGGGCATGGTGAGTTCATATAAAAAAAAAAATTTGCCACAAGTTAGCGGAAATTGATTTTTTTTAGTTTTTTCTCACAAAGTCTCCCTTTCCGCTAACTTGGGACAAAAATTTCAATCTTTCATGGACTCAATATGCCCCTCAGCGAATACCTTGGGGTGTCTTCTTTCCAAAATGGGGTGTTTGTACTGCCCTGGCATTTGAGGGTCTCCGCAATCATTACATGTATGGCCAGCATTAGGAGTTTCTGCTATTCTCCTTATATTAAGCATACGGGTAATGAGATTTTTTTTTTTTCGTTCAGACTCTGGGCTGAAAGAAAGAATGAACAGCACAGATTTCGTCATTCGCATCGATCAATGTGGATGAAAAAAATCTCTGCCAAAAAAAAAAAAAAAGGGAGGGGAAAGGCGTCTGCCAGGACATAGGAGCTCCGCCCAACATCCAAACCCACTTAGCCCGTATGCCCTGGCAAACCCGATTTTTCCATTCACATCAATCGATGTGGAAGAATAAATCATTGCCGGGATTTATTTTTATTTTTTTTATATACAAAGTGTTTGCCAAAGCATATGAACACCGCCGCCCCCTCAGCTCAAAAAACCAGGCCGCAACGCAATAAATTTATTAACTTTATAATAACATTTGAACGGAACATATAAACTTTATTTAACTTTTTGAACTTTTGCGCTTACCGGTGATTTTTTTTTTTACTTTATAGGACAAACCTCTCCTTCCCCATGGGACAATGTGCAAAGCGCAAATCGCCCAAAGATGTGGCGAAGTACATTATGCACTTTGTCCCAGGTAAAAGGAGAGGTTTGCAGCAGCTGTGAGTGAAAGGGCCCTAATAGCCCTGTGTGCCAGTCCTGTGAGATACAATCCCTATGCTAAGTGTACCTGTGTGTGGTACTTCCAGAAACACTCCCCTAAGCATAGGGCAGGGTGGTCAGGGCAGTCAGGACAGAAATAGCGGGTGTCACGCCTTATTCCACTCCTGCTACAGACACAACATCTTTTTCGGGGTGACGGTTGGGTTGAGGTACCAGCAACGACATTGGGGAAATGTCGCTCGTTTAGACGGCTCACTACA
Source organism: Bufo bufo (assembly GCF_905171765.1). Taxonomy (NCBI): domain Eukaryota; kingdom Metazoa; phylum Chordata; class Amphibia; order Anura; family Bufonidae; genus Bufo; species Bufo bufo. Next base: position 373,899,181 of record NC_053389.1, read on the forward strand.
CTGGTGGATGGGGCCACGGAACCTCCTGGATACAGGAGGTTCTCGATGATCTCTTCCTGAAATTTGAGGAAGGATCCTGTTCTCCCAGCCTTACTGTAGAGAACAAAACTATTATATGCAGCCAAATGAATCAAATATACAGACACCTTCTTATACCAGCGTCTGGTGCGTCAGGAAACTAAATAAGAAGCCAACATCTGGTCATTGAAGTCCACCCCTCCCATGTGAAGGTTATAGTCGTGGACTGAAAGGGGCTTTTCAATGACACTGGTTGCCCGTTCTATTTATATTGTCGTGTCTGCGTGAATGGAGGAGAGCATGTAAACGTCACGCTTGTCTCTCCATTTCACCGCGAGCAGTTCTTCGTTACACAAGGCAGCCCTCTCCCCCCTTGCAAGACGGGTGGTAACGAGCCGTTGGGGGAAGCCCCGGCGACTAGGTCGCACGGTGCCACAGCAGCCAATCTGTTCTTGGAACAAATGCCTGAAGAGGGGCACACTTGTGTAAAAATTGTCCACATAAAGATGGTACCCCTTGCCAAATAAAGGTGACACCAAGTCCCAGACTGTCTTCCCACTACCCCCCAGGTAGTCAGGGCAACCGACCGGCTCCAGGGTCTGATCTTTACCCTCATAGATCCAAAATTTGTGGGTATAGCCTGTGGCCCTTTCACAGAGCTTATACAATTTGACCCCATACCGGGCGCGCTTGCTTGGGATGTATTGTTTGAAGCCAAGGCGCTCGGTAAACTGTATTAGGGACTCGTCTACGCAGATGTTTTGCTCAGGGGTATACAAATCTGCAAATTTCGTGTTGAAGTGGTCTATGAGGGACCGAATTTTGTGGAGCCGGTCAAAAGCTGGGTGGCCTCTGGGACGGGAGGTGCTGTTGTCGCTAAAGTGCAGGAAACGCAGGATGGTCTCAAATCGAGTCCTGGACATAGCAGCAGAGAACATGGGCATGTGATGAATTGGGTTCGTGGACCAATATGACCGCAATTCATGCTTTTTGTTTAGATCCATGTTGAGGAGAAGGCCCAGAAAAATTTTAATTTCGGAAACTTGGACGGGTTTCTACCGGAAAGACTGGGCATAAAAGCTTCCCAGGCTGGCGGCTATAAATTGAGTGGCATACCGATTTGTTTCTGCCACGACTAAGTCCAAGAGCTCCGCAGTCAAGAACAGCTCAAAAAATCCCAGTGCCGAACCGATCTGAGCTGTCTCAACCCGAACTCCAGACTGGGCGGTGAAAGGGGGAACTATTGGTGCTTCTGAAGTTGGGGGCTGCCAATCAGGGTTTGCCAGCACCTCAAGGACTCTAGGGGCTCTACGGGCCTGTCTGTGCGGTGGCTGTGACGGGGGAACTAATGCACGTGCCACCGTACCTGCTTCAACTGCCCTTCTGGTGCCCAATGGTACTAGGTCCAGGATGGGCTGCGCTGCTGGTGTATGCCTCACCATGTAATCCGACAGCGCCAGCCCCACTCTGCTGCCCTTGAAGCGGATCCTGCGCAACCTGTGGTCTAGCAACACGGGCCAGGTACGCCTGGTGCTATCAGGGACCTCAACCTCCTCGTCCGAACTTTGGGTCAGACTGCCACTGCTTTCTACAGGTTCATATTCTGACCCGCTAGATTCGTCAGATGAGGGTTCCCATTCCTCATCCGACTGGGTCAGAATCCTGTAGGCCTCTTCAGAAGAATACCCCTTGTTTGCCATATGGTCAAATAAATTTAGGGGGTATTCCCTGAGACTACCCAAGAAAAAAAGCAAGCCTGTCTTACAAATGGGAGGCTAGCGAAGTACCAGAGGCCGCTGCGATTGATAAAAAATATCAAAACTTTTTTTTATCGCCGCAGCGCTTGTAAAGTGATTGTGCAGTGAGGTGAACGCACGTGTGGGCGACCGATCAGGCCTGATCAGGCAAACACTGCGTTTTGGGTGGAGGGGGAACTAAGGTGACACTAATACTATTATAGATCTGACTGTGATCAGTTCTGATCACTTACAGATACTATAAAAGTACAAATGCTGATTAGCGATACGCTAATCAGCGAATCAGTGACTGCGGTGCAGTAGGCTGGGCGCTAAACTATCATTAACTACCTAACCAAGGGGCCTAAACTATCCTAAAACTATCAGTCAATACCAGTGGGAAAAAAAAGTGACAGTTTACACTGATCACTTTTTTCCCTTTCACTAGGTGATTGACAGGGGCGCTCAAGGGGTGATCAAGGGGTTAATTGGGGTGATGGGGGGTGATCTGGGGCTAAGTGAAGTGTTTGGTGGCAACTCACTGTGATGTGTGCTCCTCTGCTGGGACCAACCGACGAAAAGGAACAGCAGAGGAGCACAGAAGCCATTTAACACCTTATATTTATAAATATAAGGTGTTAGATGGCTTCTGATTCAAATTTTTGAAAATCGCCAGCCTGCCAGCGACGATCATTGGCTGGCAGGCTGGTGACGAAACGCTCCTTTAACTTTTGCCGGCCCGCAATGCGCATGCGCGGGCCGGCTGTGAGCGTAATCTCGCATCTCGCGAGATGACGCGTATATGCGTCCAGGAGGAATGAATCGACCGCCGCCAGGACGCATCCCTGCGTTAGGCGGTCGGTAAGCAGTTAAATGGCTTCTGTCACTCCACTAAACTAATTTTTATTTTTTTTGTCTCTTTAACCCCTTAAGGACTTAGGATGTAGCGGTACGGCATGGGTCCAGAGCCCCCCCCCCCCCCCCCGCAATTTGCCCCCCCCACAGCCACTTGCCCCCCCCCCCTTGCCCCCTCCCCCACCAGCCGGTCAGTGCAGCCGAGATGAGGACATTTTGGGGCCTCGTGCTGCATATGGGTCTAGTCCAAAAACCCAGTGTCAGGCAATACTGGAGTGGGGACGTCCTATACCAGACCCCACTGTACAGTATGGCCATGACAAGTCCCCGGTTTGAGGCCATCCGGAAATGTCTGCATTATTCCGATAATGCAGCATGTCCCCCCCAAGGTGATCCTGACAATGACAGCCGGTTATCGATCACTTTGGGACAAAATTTTAACAGGCCTACGTACCTGGAAGGGAGGTCACGGTTGGTGAGTCTCTCGTGGCGTTCAAGGGGAGACTCAGTTTCCGCCAATATATTCCCACAAAGCAGGCGAGGTATGGCGTGAAGCTATACAAAATTTGTAAGTGTACCTCAGGGTACACTTACAAATTTCGTGTGTACGAGGGGCGAGATTCCCGTATTCAACCCCCAGAATGTCCATCCACTCTGGGTGTTAGTGGGGAAACTCGTGTGGGACCTTATGTACCCACTGCTGGATAACGGTTACCACTTGTACGTGGATAACTTTTATACCAGCATTCCCTTGTTCAGGTCCCGTGCCGCCAAATCCACGTTCGCTTGTGGGACCGTGCGGAAAAATCAACGCGGCCTCCCTGCCTACCCCCTCCAGGTACCTATCCCCAGGGTTGAGACCCGTGCACTTACCAGTGGAAACCTGTTGCTGGTCAGATATAAGGACAAGATGGATGTCCTTATGCTGTCCACAATCCACGGTAACAGCACCACCCCTGTCCCTATGCGAGGTACCGCGGCAGCGGTCCTCAAGCCCGATTGTATCGTCGACTACAAATCGGTATATGGGAGGAGTTGATCTCTCTGATCAAGTCCTCAAGCCATATAATGCAATGCGCAAAACCCGGGCATGGTACAAAAAAGTTGCGGTCTACTTGGTACAGGTTGCTATGTACAACTCTTTTGTACTATCCCGAAGCGCTGGCAGCACAGGGACATTCCTCCAGTTCTATGAGGCAGTCCTCAAAGACCTGATCTTTTCGGACCGGGAAAGAGCAGGCCGGAGTACCTTGGGAACTGGAGGCGCCCGGATCGTCCCTGGCCAACACTTTCCAGGTGTGGTCCCCCATACTGGAAAGAAGGGACGAACCCAAAAAAGATGCAGAGTGTGTCACAAGAGGGGGATACGGAAGGACACCACCACTCAGTGTGACACGTGCCCCGATCATCCGGGCCTCTGCGTTATCGATTACTTCAGGGAGTATCACACTTCCCTGGAGTACTAAATTTTTATAATCCCCAATAGTCCACTAGAGAACATAAAAAACTATGGCTCTCAAACTTTGGAGACACGGAAACAATTTTTTTCCCCAAAAAAAATATTAGTTTTAGAGCAGGCATCCTCAAACTGCGGCCCTCCAGATGTTGTAAAACTATAACTCCCAGCATGCCCAGACAACCTACAGCCATCAGCAGGGCATGGTGGGAATTGTAGTTTTACAACATCTGGAGGGCCGCAGTTTTTAGGATGCCTGCTTAGTGTCTCCAAAGTCTGAGAGCCATACATATTGGGCATCGTCGCGTGCGTAAAAATCGTCGTCGCTATAAAAATAACTTTTGACCAAACGCCTCGGATGAACGGTGTTAAAAATATAAAATAAAAACGGTGCCAAAACACCCATTTTTGGGCAAAATTTCCATTTGAATCCTTTTTGCCGGTAATAAAGCAAGGGTTAACAGCCAAACAAAACTCAATATTTATGGCCCTGATTCTGTAGTTTGCAGAAACACACCATATGTGGTCGGAAATGGCTATATAGCCACACGGCAGGGCATAGAACGAAGGGAACTCCATATGGTTTCTGGAAGGCAGATTTGGATGGACAGGTTTTTTTTTTACACCATGTCCCATTAGAAGCCCCCCCTGATGTAGCCTAGACTAGAAACTCCAAAAAAGTGACCCCATCTAAGAAACTACACCCCTCAAGGTATTCAAAAGTTACTTTACAAACTATGTTAACCCTTTAGGTGTTCCACAAAATTAAATAGCGAATGTTGAAACAATTTTAGAATTTTTTTTTTTGTTACATTGCCTCAAAAAAGAGTAATATAGAGCAACCAAAAATCATATTTACCCCTAAAATAGTCCCAAAACAACAACCACCTTATCCCGTAGTTTCCTAGATGGGGTCACTTTTATGGAGTTTCTACTCTAGGGGTGCATCAAGGGGCTTGAAAGGGTACATGGTGTAAATAAATCAGTCCAGCAAAATCTGCCTTCCAAAAACCATATGGCGTTCCCCTTCTTCTATGTCCTGCCGTTTAGCCAAATAGTAGTTTACGACCACATATGGGGTGTTTCTGCAAACTACAGAATCAGGGCAACCCATTTTGAGTTTTGTTTGGCTGTTAACCCATTTTTTCCAGTAATAAAGTAAGGGTTAAAATGGAAAATTTTCCAAAAAATAGAAATTTCTAAATTGTTTCTCCATCTGCCATTAACTCTTGTGGAACACCTAAAGGGTTAATAAAGTTTGTAAACCCAGTTTTGAATACCTTGAGGGGTGTACTTTCTTAGATGGAGTCACTTTTGAAATTTCTATTCTAGGGGTGCAACAGGGGGCTTCAAATGGGACATGGTATAAACAAAACCAGTCCTGCAAAATCTGCCTTCCAAAACCCATATGGCGTTCCCCTCCTTCTATGTGCTCCCGTTTGGCCAAACAGTAGTTTACGACCACATATGGGGTGTTTTTGCAAACTACAGAATCAGGGCAACCCATTTTGAGTTTTGTTTGGCAGTTAACCCTTGTTTCACTCCTGGAAAAAATTGATTATATTGTAAAAAAATTTAAAAAATAGAAATTTTGAAATTGTTTCTCAATCTGCCATTAACTCTTGTGGAAGACCTAAAGGGTTAATAAAGTTAGAAAAAACTGTTTTGAATACCTTGAGGGGTGTAGTTTCTAGATTTTGGGAGGTTTCTATTATCTAAGCCTCACAATATGACTTCAAACCTGAACTGGTCCATAAAAAGTGGGATTTTGAAGATTTCTGAAAAATTTCAAAATTTACTTCTAAGCCTTGTAACATCCCCAAAAAATAAAATATCATTCCCAAAATGCTACAAACATGAAGTAGACATATGGGGAATGTAAAGTCATCACAATTTTTGGGGGTATTACTATGTATTACAGAAGTAGAGAAACAAACTTTGAAATTTGCTAATTTTTCTAAATTTTTGGTAAAAATCTTATTTTTTTATGCAAAAAAAATTTTGCTTTTTTGACCCAATTTCAGCAGTGTCATGAAGTACAATATGTGACGAAAAAACAATCTCAGAACGGCCTGGGTAAGTCAAAGCGTTTTAAAGTTATGAGCACTTAAAGTGACACTGGTCAGATTTGCAAAAAATGGCCAAGTCCTTAAGGTGAAATAGGGCTGAGTCCTTAAGGGGTTAAAATCCTTATGCTGCGATTTCTCAATATATAGAGCTATTACTCAGTTTGGTTCAGTAGTTATATTAAAAAAAATGATATAATATGCAAATTACCTCTCTAGCAGCAGGTAGGGCGGCTACCTGCTGCTAGCAGCCGCATCCTCCATTCATAATGACGCCCCCTCCTCATGTTGATTGATAAGGCCGTGTGGTAGGAGGGTGCCCATCTCATATATCCGCTGGCCCTAACATAGAATGGGATATTAAGGCAGCTTGCATGTCATAATTGCAGGCTGCACAGTTTGTGTAAACTCTGTCATATTTTAATTTTTTTGTATTGCCCATGCGAAGCGCATGTGGATAATGTTTGCAATTTGTTTTTTATCTGATATTGTGTATGATTGATTTTTGTATTATGGATGTTTTTAGTGTTGTTTGGATTTAATGCATGTCACCCGCCCTCCGGACCAATCGGAAGTTGGGTGTTGTCCTAGAGCAATTTCGGAAGGATATTTAACACTGAGTCTGAGTCTGAGGGAATTCAGTTCCTCAACCCCTGACGAAGCCTAAGGCGAAACCCGGGTCGGGTGTGATTTTATGAAATGTTTTTTATCACATGGACTTTGTAAGTACAATAATTTGGATACTTACTTTTACCACTTGGGTATTGCGCTATGTGTCTCTTTGTCTTGTGAAGGAATTGGTGCCGTATATTGAAGTTTTCGGTTGGTATCAAGTCGCTGCAGGAGACGTCCATAGGAGTGGATTTATAATAGCTGCCTGCTGGAGCGTGTGTTGAAGTCTGCATTGTGTCCAATACTGCTGGTATCAGCGCAGTCCCTGCAACTACTTGTGGATTTGACTGTTTTAAAGGAGACTGAACCTACTCCTGGATAAGGGTTCCGCTGCTTATTTGTGACTGTGCATCTAGCCCCCCCTTTTTTTCTAGTTTAAAAAAGGGTTTAGACTAATTCTTAAAAATAAAAAACAAATGCTTATGAAAACGTGTAGAAATCTGAGTCTCACTTCCTTCTGGGATTCGCGTCCCCACCTATCCTTTGGTTGAACTTGATTGACGTTTGTCTTTTTTCAACCGTATTAATAATGTAACTATGTAACTACCTTGGTTGTTACAAGTTTTGAAGGATTTAAAAATGTTCGGAGGGTCAAATTATTTTAGGAGGTATTAAACCCATTTAGGTATAATTAGTATTAAACTAGTATTTAGTATTAAATTAGTATTAAATCCATTAGGTATTAAACCAATTAGTATTAAACCCAGTGTTTGATTAGTAGTCACAACGTATTCATATAACTCAAAGAACAATTGGGAAGCTTCATACTAAACTACAGGAGTTGGGATTAGTAGATTTGAGGAGACAACTTCATCCTCAAACAAAAGATTATACCTATAGGTCAGCTACACACAATTCTTTTCAAAGATTAGACCATATACTGACCACCAAATCAGTGTTGTTACAGACGCGATCAGCCTCCATTGGTAATATTACCATTTCTGATCACGCACGTGCTCTATCACACTATCCATGAAACAGTTACCCAAAGGGGAATGGTCATGGAGATTTAATGAGTCCCTCCTTAGTGATGAAAAGGTCCGTCAAGAAGTCAGTAGACACCTTAGAGAATATAAAAAATTTGGATGGGGCGGCTCACCCTGCTTTAGAATTACTATGGTGCTCCTACTGTAATTGATGCACCCAAATCAAGAAATGGAAAAATATAGTAGAAATGGAGAAGGGCACTCAGCATAAGGAGTCACATCGAATCATGAAAGTTCGAACAGTACGATTTATTGAACACGTCTAAAACAATAAAACTATATTAACCCCTTAGGGACGCATGACGTACCGGTACGTCATGAGATTAAAATGAGATTGCGGAGCTGCTGGGGTTAATCCGAACAGGATGCCGGCTGAAATCATTCAGCCGGCATCCTGTCACAACGCCGGAGGGGGTCATATGACCCCCCCAAATCGGCGATCGCAGCAAACCGCAGGTCAATTCAGACCTGCGGTTTGCTGCGCTTTTTGCTGATTTTGTTCCCCGCGGATCAAACTTCAAAATGCCTTATATACATTTTTTTCCACCCCCCCCCCTGCACTCCTGAATGGTTTTATGGTGGCGGGTTGTGCAGGGGAAGTGTTGCGGGCGGTGCGGGAGGCAGGCGGTGCGGCAGGCGGGATCGCGATCACCCACCCGCCTCCCCTTGAATAATCGTTGGTGTACAGTGGTATACCAGGGTGTCAGCACATTGCTGACACTCTGGTATAAACGGCTGACATCTGTGATGCGATGTCAGCCGTTTAACCCTTTCCATACAGCGGACAGCTGTATGGAAAGAGTTAACAGAAGGATGCCGCTCCCTCCCTCTCCCATCGGGGGGCTGCTGTGCCTTTGCAGCCCCCCGACAGAATGGGGTGACAGAGGGAGGGAGCCCCCGTCCTTACCCTTCCCCGTCTGCGAAGTTGTGGCCACAACTGAGCAGACGGGGAAGGTTCCCATGGCAACAGGACGCCTTCTCAGGCATTCTGCTGTCCATGGTGCTGAACAGATCTGTGCTAAAGGCATAGACTTGTTCAGACAAAGTAAGTAAAATACCCTACACATGTTTGTATCGCCGCGTCCGTAAAGACCTGATCTATAAAACGGTCATGTTACTTTACCCGAACGGTGAACACCATAAAAATAAAAAATAAAAATCTATGATGAAATTGAAATTTTGCCCACCTTACTTCCCAAAAAAGGTAATAAAAGTGATCAAAAAAGTCACATGTACGCCAAAATTGTAACAATCAAACCGTCATCTCATCCCGCAAAAATCATACCCTACCCAAGATAATCGCCCAAAAACTGAAAAAAAATATGGCTCTTAGACTATGGAAACACTAAAACAATTATTTTTTTGGTTCAAAAATGAAATCATTGTGTAAAACTTACATAAATAAAATAAAGTATACATATTAGGTATCGCCGCGTCCGTATCGACCGGCTATATAGAAATATCACATGAGCTAACCCCTCAGGTGACCACCGTAAATAAATAAAAATAAAAACGGTGTAAAAAAAGCAATTTTTTTGTCATCTTACGTCACAAAAAGTGTAATAGCAAGTGATCAAAAAGTCATATGCACCCCAAAATAGTGCCAAACAGTCATCTCATCCCGCAAAAAATGAGACTCTACTTAAGATAATTACCAAAAAACTGAAAAAACTATGGCTCTTAGACCATGGAAACACAAAAAAAAATTTGTTTTAAAAATAAAATCATTGTGTAAAACTTACATAAATAAAAAAAATTGTATACATATTAGGTATCGCCGCGTCCGTGACAACCTGCTCTATAAAATTACCGCATGATCTAACCTTTCAGATGAATGTTGTAAATGACCAAAAAAAAAAAAAAAAAACAGTGCCAAAAAAGCTATTTCTTGTTACCTTGCCGCACAAAAAGTGTAATATAGAGCAACGAAAAATCATATGTACCCTAAACTAGTACCAACAAAACTGCCACCCTATCCCGTAGTTTCTAAAATAGGGTCACCTTTTTGGACCCCATTTTTGGGTGCATCAGGGGGGCTTCAAATGGGACATGGTGTCAAAAAAAACAGTCCAGCAAAATCTGCCTTCCAAAAACCGCATGGCATTCGTTTCCTTCTGCGCCCTGCCGTGTGCCCGTACAGCAGTTTACGACCACATATGGGGTGTTTCTGTAAACAACAGAATCAGGGCCATAAATAATGAGTTTTGTTTGGCTGTTAACCCTTGCTTTGTAACTGTAAAAAAAATATTAAAATGGAAAATCTACCAAAAAAGTAAAATTTTGAAATTGTATCTCTATTTTCCATAAAATCTTGTGCAACACCTAAAGGGTTAACAAAGTTTGTAAAATCAGTTTTGAATACCTTGAGGGGTGTAGTTTCTTAGATGGGGTCACTTTTATGGAGTTTCTACTCTAGGGGTGCAAGGGGGGGGCTTCAAATGGGACATGGTGTAAATAAACCAGTCCAGCAAAATCTGCCTTCCAGAAACCAAACGGCGCACCTTTAACTCTACGCCCCGCTGTGTGGCCGTACAGTAGTTTACGGCCACATATGGGGTGTTTCTGTAAACGGCAGAGTCAGGGCAATATAGATACAGTCTTGTTTGGCTGTTAACCCTTGCTTTGTTAGTGGAAAAAATTGGTTAAAATGAAAAATAAGGCAAAAAAATGAAATTCTCAAATTTCATCCCCATTTGCCAATAACTCTTGTGCAACACCTAAAGGGTTAACGAAGTTTGTAAAATCAGTTTTGAATACCTTGAGGGGTGTAGTTTATAGAATGGGGTCATTTTTGGGTGGTTTCTATTATGTAATCCTCGCAAAGTGACTTCAGAGATGTAGTGGTCCCTAAATATTGGGTTTTTGGAAATTTCTGAAAAATTTGAAGATTTGCTTCTAAACTTCTAAGCCTTGTAGCATCCCCCAAAAAAAATATATCATTCCCAAAATAATTCAAACATGAAGTAGACAAATGGGGAATGTAAAGTCATCAAATTTTTTGGGGGTATTACTATGTATTACAGAAGTAGAGAAACTGAAACTTTGAAATTTGCAAATTTTTCAAAATTTTTGGTAAATTAGGTATTTTCTTTATGCAAAAAAAAAAATTTTTGACTTCATTTTACGAGTGTCATGAAGTACAATATGTGACGAAAAAACAATCTCAGAATGGCATGGATAAGTCAAAGCGTTTTAAAGTTATCACCACTTAAAGTGACACTGGTCAGATTTGCAAAAAAATGGCCAAGTCCTTAGAGTGAAATAGGGCTGAGTCCTTAAGGGGTTAACAATAACTATAGTAAAACAGCACTAATCTACACACCGTAAAACATAAGAGCAATTGTAAGCAATATAATACATAAAATGGAGACAGAGCTTATAGATAAAATGTCCAATGTAAAAAAGGTGAATATTTGAATAAAATGTCCAATATCACAAAGGAACGCACTTGAGCGTTAAGGTAAATTGTATACTTATATATGCAATCATGGGGATTTTTCGAATCAATTTTTTCGAGTTGAATAATCGACTTAGGCCATCTCGATTACAGCCAATTCGTGGCGTCCCACGTTTTCGGATGGTATTATAATCGACAAGGGAAACAATGTTCGACGAATAAATAATCACAAACTTTTACTTCGCTTATTCGTAGCCGGCACTGTAGTATACATGGAGTTTTCCACTATGTCGTATTGGATCGAAGTTTCAGCGTCCCACGTGGTATGGCCTGTTTGCAGCCTTCTGTTGGTCGGCAGTATAACACAAGTCGAATCTTTCACTGTAAAGTATCGAACTTGAATTTTGGCGTCCCACGTGTTAGTATTATTCATGCACAGATTCAATAGTTGACCCAGGCACTGTAATTATCGAGTCACGCACCTTCACATTAAATGGACCTTGTTTGGTTGCAGCAAGATTTAATGCTTGCCTTTTCCTCGATCCTGTGGGCGTTCCTCTCCAGGTGTTGTGTCTTTCGGGTCTTTATAATCTGTTCAGTTTTGTCTTTCCCAAGAAAAAATGTGGGTTATGGTTATAATACCACTATGCAAGTCCATAATTGAGCACCAAACGCGTTTAGGAGTGTTGCCTTACTCCTTCCTCAGTGGTAATGCTTGCATAGGGTGTTGGCTGTCTTTCATATCCCTCCTTCATGAGTTCCTGATAAAATATGGACCAGATTCCCAAAAAACGGATTTGCGGTTTTGTTGCGGTTTTGATGCTTTTTTTGGGGGTCCATGCGTTTTTTGTGTATATAGTTCCCAATGACCGTAAATATCATTCCTAATGGATCATTTTCCTTTTTAAACTTTGCTTTCACTAAATAATAAATTATTAGTTAAAATATTATCACAATAATAAAAACATCAATCGCACTGAGCTTGAATGACAGTACAAATACATATGGGACAATAACACATAAGATCCTTAAACATTTTTTGCAATCTTCACATTCAATGCTCCCCCCTGTTGACTCAGTGTATCTATGGTCAGGTGGGTGAGGACCCTCCACGGAGGCGGAACCCCCGCGCTATAAAACTACACGGGGGTATCGCATCAGCGGAGGGCACCCACCCACATAATCGGGGGGAGGTCACAAATTCAAAGAAAGCCAAAAATTTTGAGGTCAGCATGTAGTCCATGGGATAACATACTTCCAAATTAAAATATACGTCTAGATTCTGCCCTTGACATCCTAGCAATATGATCGCCACCCCTCCAAAGTCGATCAATTTGTTCCAATGCTGCGAATGTTAGGCCCTTCGGATCCTTATTATGTGTCGTTTTAAAATGTCTAGACAAAACAATACAATACATGTTTCTCATATCCATTCTTAATATTTGAGATATGCTCAGCTATTCTAGTTTTTAGAGCTCTTTTGGTCCTTCCAATATATTGCCTAGCGCATGGACACTGAATTAAATATATCAAATTGCAGGTATTGCATGTAAGAAACTTATTTATCTCAAATGAGAAAGAATTTTGAGTTGACACTATTAGAGTAGTTTTTTTAGGGAAGGATGTATTCCTGCAATTAATACATCTTCCACATCTGTGGAAACCCTTCATATTTAACCATTTTTGTATGGATCTTTCATTTATTTTGGGGTTCTTGATTGAAGGGGCTATTTTTATTCCCAGATTGGAGGCTTTTGTAAATACTATTTGAGGTGATTTAGATATTAAGGATCCTATAGTTTTGTCTTCTTGGATATAATGCCAATGTTTATGTATTATCTGTTCAATTTTCTTAGATTGTACATTAAAAGGGAGAATAATCCGGGGAGTTTCTTCTTCTTTTTTCTTAGCATTTTCTAGACTGGGTTGGAAAAACGTTTTCCTATCCATCAATTCTATTTTCTGTAATGCATTGTCTAGTATTTTTTCGGGATAATCTTTTGTTATAAACTCTTCTCTCATTTTTATAGCTTCTTCTTGAAATTTATCGTTCCTAGTACAGTTTCTCTTTATTCTACGAAACTGGCCTAGGGGGATATTCAGCAGCCACCTGGGCAAGTGGCAGCTGGAAAATCGGATAAAGCTATTTTTCGCAACCGGTTTCTGATATGTGTTGCAATTGTAAAAATCTCCATCTATCGTAATTTGTAAATCTAAAAACTCAGTGCATTGATTATTAATATTTGAAGTAAAAATAAGGTTAAAATGGTTACTATTAATCTCCTCTAAAAATGTCAATAAATCTGATTTATCCCCTTTCCAAATAAAAATCACATCATCTATATATCTTAGCCAGAGCACCAGGTCTGTGCCCAGCCTCGGGTCAATAATTTGTTGTTCCCAAGATGCCATAAATAAATTGGCATAGCTGGGGGCAAACCTGGTGCCCATGGCAGTTCCTCGTTTCTGAAGATAGTGATCATTTTCAAAATAAAAATAATTGTGTGTTAATATGAACGATACTCCTTCCAATAGAAATTGTATCTGTTTTTCTTTAAAATCTCCACTCTGTCTCAACATCAGTTCCATCGCTGCAATACCCTGATTATGATCGATAATGGTGTACAGTGACTGGACGTCTAATGTCCCCATTATCCATTGTGGTTCAACCTGTCAGTTTTCTAATCTACTATAAGATTTTGTTTTCTTTACTACTGGCTGAATTAATCTGTCAATATATTGTGAGAGATTCGCTGTTAGGGAACCAATCCCTGATATGATGGGACGGCCAGGGGGTTCTGTCAGATTTTTATGTATTTTGGGCAAGCAATAAAAGACAGGTAATCTCTGTTGAGTGCCCAAAATATATTCATATTCATGTTCCGTCAATATGTTCTCCTCTAGACCTTTTTTACAATATTCTGTTAGTAACAAATAAAATTCTTCCGTTGGGTCTTTTCTTAATTTCGTATATGTGTTAATGTCAGCTGCTTCAAACATTCTGTATTATATTTCACGTTTTCCCACAAGACCACAGCTCCCCCTTTGTCTGCTGGACGTATAGTCAAGTTGTTTTCTGTTTGTAGCTGTGTTATTGCCTGTATTTCCTGTGAAGTAAAATTGTTACTTTTTTTTTTGGCGTCTGTCTGTGATTTTTCGGAGATCCGTTTCTAAGTTTTTTTGAAATGCTGAAAATTCAGGACTAATCTCCTGTCTGTGAAATTTTCTCGATTTTTGTTTCAGGTCGGTATGTTTGATTGACTCATCCACATTTGCATTTTCTATATTTAATATCACCGGGTTTTTTTGGTGGTATTTTTTGAGGCATAATTTTCGGAAAAAAATTTCGATACCTATACACGTGTCGAATTTATTTAGCGGAGCAGTTGGTGAAAATTTTAAACCCTTATTGAGTAATTGTGTCTGTGCTGTAGTTAAAGTGATGGAACTCAAATTCACTATGGCTCCATTTGTTTCCAAATCTAATTGTGCTTGTTGTATTCCCCTCTTTTTCCTCTGGCTTCTTCGTATTTTCTTTTTGGGGGCTGATATTGTTCTATGTGTTGTGTTTTTTGTGTGTCTCGTGTATGTCTGGGTGTTGTGTAATTGTGTTGGTCCAGATTGTTTTGACGTGTTTGGTGAGTTGTGTTCTTGTTGATAAGGCCTGTTCCTCAGGTTGTATGAGTGCATCGGGGGTGATATCTGGTGAATAAAGTGTTCTGGTGATCTCTATCTGGTTCGTGTTTTGTGGTGAGGTGGGGTTTGGTCTAAAAAATTATTGTGGGTAAGAGCTTCATATCTGTTTACAGGTACAGTATATTTATTCTGAATATTATGATCATCTCTTTCTTGTCTAGGCTCTCTTTGGTGTATACCATTATCATTACTCTTCTTTTGTTGTATATGTGGACAATTTTTGTGTTTTAGTTTTTTTGTCAATTATCTCTTGTTCTGTTTTGTCCAAGCTAAAACAATATATTGAACATAATAAAATCCCTAAAGGGCTGATGTTGTCCAAGACTCCCACTCAGGATCTCTATAGCATAGACTTCAATAGAGAGTGGGATACCCTGCTGATGTCCCAATCAGCTGCATTGATTCAGCTAATTATTAAACGCAGAATTGAAATATTGGAGGAAATTACTGGGAAAATTGATAAAATTTGTGTATCAATTGAGAAACTGCCCAAGAATGAAGAATATACGATGTGGCAGGAGAGACTGTGCAGGAGCTTGGACAAAACAGAACAAGAGATAATTGACAAAAAAACTAAGAAACATAAATATAGTCCACATATACAACAAAAGAAGAGTAATGATAATGGTATACACCAAAGAGAGCCTATACAAGAAAGAGATGATCATAATATTCAGAATAAATATTCTCTACCTGTAAACAACAGATATCAAGCACTTACCCACAATCATTTTTTAGACAAAACCCCACCTCACCACAAAACACGAACCAGATAGAGATCACCAGAACACTTTATTCCCCAGATATCACCCCCGATGCACTCATACAACCTGAGGAATAGGCCTTATCACCAAGAACAAGAACACATAACTCAACAAACACGTAAAAACAATCTGGACCAACACAATTACACAACACCCAGACATACACGAGAGACACAAAGAACACAACACATAGAACAATATCAGCCCCCAAAAGGAAAATACGAAGAAGCCAGAGGAAAAAGAGGGGAATACAACAAGCACAATTAGATTTGGAAACAAATGGAGCCATAGTGAATTTGAGTTCCATCACTTTAACTACAGCACAGACAGAAATAGTCAATAAGGGTTTAAAATTTTTACTAACTGCTCCCCTAAATAATTCGACACGTATATAGGTATCGAAAAAGTTATTCGAAAATTATGCCTCAAAAAATACCACCCAAAAAATCTGGTGATATTAAATATAGAAAATGCAAATGTGGATGAGTCAATCAAACATACAGACCTGAAACAAAAAAAATAAAAAAAATAAAATAAAAAATAAATAAAATTTCACAGACAGGAAATTAGTCCTGGATTTACAGCATTTCAAAAAAACTTAGAAACGGATCTCCGAAAAATCAGACAGACGCCCAAAAAAAAGGAACAATTTTACTTCACAGGAAATACAGGCAATAAAACAGCTACAAACAGAAAACAACTTGACTATACGTCCAGCAGACAAAGGGGGAGCTGTGGTCTTGTGGGAAATAGCTAAATATAATACCGAATGTTTGAAGCAGCTGACAGACATCAACACATACGAAATTAAGAAAAGTCCCAACGGAAGAATTTTATTTGTTACTAACAGAATATTGTAAAAAAGGTCTAGAAGAGAACATATTGACGGAACATGAATATGAATATATTTTGGGCACTCAGAGATTACCTGTCTTTTATTGCTTGCCCAAAATACATAAAAATCTGACAGAACCCCTTGGCCGTCCCATCATATCAGGGATTGGTTCCCTAACAGCGAATCTCTCACAATATATTGACAGATTAATTCAGCCAGTAGTAAAGAAAACAAAATCTTATAGTAGATTAGAAAACTGACAGGTTGAACCACAATGGATAATGGGGACATTAGACGTCCAGTCACTGTACACCATTATCGATCATAATCAGGGTATTGCAGCGATGGAACTGATGTTGAGACAGAGTGGAGATTTTAAAGAAAAACAGATACAATTTCTATTGGAAGCAGTATCGTTCATATTAACACACAATTATTTTTATTTTGAAAATGATCACTATCTTCAGAAACGAGGAACTGCCATGGGCACCAGGTTTGCCCCCAGCTATGCCAATTTATTTATGGCATCTTGGGAACAACAAATTATTGACCCGAGGCTGGGGACAGACCTGGTGCTCTGGCTAAGATATATAGATGATGTGATTTTTATTTGGAAAGGGGATAAATCAGATTTATTGACATTTTTAGAGGAGATTAATAGTAACCATTTTAACCTTATTTTTACTTCAAATATTAATAATCAATGCACTTTTTTAGATTTACAAATTACGATAGATGGAGATCTTTACAATTGCAACACATATCAGAAACCGGTTGCGAAAAATAGCTTTATCCGATTTTCCAGCTGCCACTTGCCCAGGTGGCTGCTGAATATCCCCCTAGGCCAGTTTCGTAGAATAAAGAGAAACTGTACTAGGAACGATAAATTTCAAGAAGAAGCTATAAAAATGAGAGAAGAGTTTATAACAAAAGATTATCCCGAAAAAATACTAGACAATGCATTACAGAAAATAGAATTGATGGATAGGAAAACCTTTTTCCAACCCAGTCTAGAAAATGCTAAGAAAAAAGAAGAAGAAACTCCCCGGATTATTCTCCCTTTTAATGTACAATCTAAGAAAATTGAACAGATAATACATAAACATTGGCATTATATCCAAGAAGACAAAACTATAGGATCCTTAATATCTAAATCACCTCAAATAGTATTTACAAAAGCCTCTAATCTGGGAATAAAAATAGCCCCTTCAATCAAGGACCCTAAAATAAATGAAAGATCCATACAAAAATGGTTAAATATGAACCAAAATAGTGTCAACTCAAAATTCTCTCTCATTTGAGATAAATAAGTTTCTTACATGCAATACGATATATTTAATTCAGTGTCCGTGCGCTAGGCAATATATTGGAAGGACCAAAAGAGCTCTAAAAACTAGAATAGCGGAGCATATCTCAAATATTAAGAATGGATATGAGAAACATGTATTGTATTGTCTAGACATTTTAAAACGACACATAATAAGGATCCGAAGGGCCTAACATTCGCAGCATTGGAACAAATTGATCGACATTGGAGGGGTGGCGATCATATTGCTAGGATGTCAAGGGCAGAATCTAGACGTATATTTGAATTTGGAAGTATGTTACCCCATGAACTAAATGCTCACCTCAAAATTTTTGGCTCTTTGAATTTGTGACCTCCCCCGATTATGTGGGTGGGTGCACCCTCCGCTGATGCGATACCCCCGTGTAGTTTTATAGCGCGGGGGTTCCGCCTCCGTGGAGGGTCCTCACCCACCTGATCATAGATACGCTGAGTCAACAGGGGGGAGCATTGAATGTGAAGATTGCAAAAAATGTTTGAGGATCTTATGTGTTATTGACCCATATGTATTTGTACTGTCATTCAAGCTCAGTGTGATTGATGTTTTTATTATTGTGATAATATTTTAACTAATAATTTATTATTTAGTGAAAGCAAAGTTTAAAAAGGAAAATGATCCATTAGGAATGATATTTAGGGTCATTGGGAACTATATACACAAAAAACGCATGGACCCCCCAAAAAACGCATCAAAAACGCAACAAAACCGCAACTCCGTTTTTTGGGAATCTGGTCCATATTTTATCAGGAACACATGAAGGAGGGATATGAAAGACAGCCAACACCCTATGCAAGCATTACCACTGAGGAAGGAGTAAGGCAACACTCCTAAACGCGTTTGGTGCTCAATTATGGACTTGCGTAGTGGTATTATAACCATAACCCACATTTTTTCTTGGGAAAGACAAAACTGAACAGATTATTAAGACCCGAAAGACACAACACCTGGAGAGGAACGCCCACAGGATCGAGGAAAAGGCAAGCATTAAATCTTGCTGCAACCAAACAAGGTCCATTTAATGTGAAGGTGCGTGACTCGATAATCACAGTGCCTGGGTCAACTATTGAATCTGTGCATGAATAATACTAACACGTGGGACGCCAAAATTCAAGTTCGATACTTTACAGTGAAAGATTTGACTTGTGTTATACTGCCGACCAACAGTAGGCAGCAAACAGGCCATACCACGTGGGACGCTGAAACTTAGATCCAATACGACATAGTGGAAAACTCCTAGTATACTATAGTGCCGGCTACGAATAAGCTAAGTAAAAGTTTGTGATTATTTATTAGTCGAACATTGCTTCCCTTGTCGATTATAATACCATCCGAAAACGTGGGACGCCACGAATTGGCTGCAATCGAGATGGCCTAAGTCGATTATTCAACTCGAAAAAAATGATTTGAAATCCCTACGATTGCATATATAAGTATACAATTTATCTTAACGCTCAAGTGCGTTCCTTTGTGATATTGGACATTTTATTCAAATATTCCCCTTTTTTACATTGGACATTTTATCTATAAGCTCTGTCTCCATTTTATGTATTATATTGCTTACAATTGCTCTTATGTTTTACGGTGTGTAGATTAGTGCTGTTTTACTATAGTTATTGTTAATATAGTTTTATTGTTTTAGACGTGTTCAATAAATCGTACTGTTCGAACTTTCATGATTCGATGTGACTCCTTATGCTGAGTGCCCTTCTACATTTCTACTACTACCCTAGAGAATACGTTGCTATAAATTCAAGGCAGGAAGTGAAAGCGCCAATGGTCTGGGAGGCTCATAAAGCCTATATTAGGGGAATATTCATAGCCCTTAGCTCAAAACTAAAAAGAATATGTATAAATCTACAAACCCTCTCAACGCCGTCAGCACTACACCCCACCTGAGACAACACACAATGTCATAGCAAAAAAACTGTGGGACCAAATATCGAATTTTATAACAATTATATATACACTGCTCAAAAAAATAAAGGGAACACAAAAATAACATCCTAGATCTGAATTAATTAAATATTCTTCTGAAATACTTTGTTCTTTACATAGTTGAATGTGCTGACAACAAATCATACAAAAATAAAAAAAATGGAAATCAAATTTTTAACCCATGGAGGTCTGGATTTGGAGTCACACACAAAATTAAAGTGGAAAAACACACTACAGGCTGATACAACTTTGATGTAATGTCCTTAAAACAAGTCAAAATGAGGCTCAGTAGTGTGTGTGGCCTCCACGTGCCTGTATGACCTCCCTACAACGTCTGTGCATGCTCCTGATGAGGTGGCGGACGGTCTCCTGAGGGATCTCCTCCCAGACTTGGATTAAAGCATCTGCCAACTCCTGGACAGTCTGTGGTGCAACGTGACGTTGGTGGATAGAGCGAGACATGATGTCCCAGATGTGCTCAATTAGATTCAGGTCTGGGGAACGGGCGGGCCAGTCCATAGCATCAATACCTTAGTCTTGCAGGAACTGCTGACACACTCTAGCCACATGAGGTCTAGCATTGTCTTGCATTAGGAGGAACCCAGGGCCAACCGCACCAGCATATGGTCTCACAAGGGGTCTGAGGATCTCATCTCGGTACCTAATGGCAGTCAGGCTACCTCTGGCGAGCACATGGAGGGCTGTGCGGCCCTCCAAAGAAATGCCACACCTGACCATTACTGACCCAATGCCAAACCGGTCATGCTGGAGGATGTTGCAGGCAGCAGAACGTTCTCCACGGCGTCTCCAGACTCTGTCACGTCTGTCACATGTGCTCAGTGTGAACCTGCTTTCATCTGTGAAGAGCACAGGGCGCCAGTGGCGAATTTGCCAATCTTGGTGTTCTTTGGCAAATGCCAAACATCCTGCACGGTGTTGGGCTGTAAGCACATCCCCCACCTGTGGACATCGGGCCCTCATATCACCCTCATGGAGTCTGTTTCTGACCGTTTGAGCAGACACATGCACATTTGTGGCCTGCTGGAGGTCATTTTGCAGGGCTCTGGCAGTGCTCCTCCTGTTCCTCCTTGCACAAAGGCGGAGGTAGCGGTCCTGCTGCTGGGTTGTTGCCCTCCTACGGCCTCCTCCACGTCTCCTGATGTACTGGCCTGTCTCCTGGTAGCGCCTCCATGCTCTGGACACTACGCTGACAGACACAGCAAACCTTCTTGCCACAGCTCGCATTGATGTGCCATCCTAAATAAGCTGCACTACCTGAGACACTTGTGTGGGTTGTAGACTCCGTCTCATGCTACCACTAGCCTAGAGTGAAAGCACCGCCAGCATTCAAAAGTGACCAAAACATCAGCCAGGAAGCATAGGAACTGAGAAGTGGTCTGTTGTCACCACCTGCAGAACCACTCCTTTATTAGGGGTGTCTTGCTAATTGCCTATAATTTCCACCTGTTGTCTATCCCATTTGCACAACAGCATGTGAAATTGATTGTCACTCAGTGTTGCTTCCTAAGTGGACAGTTTGATTTCACAGCAGTGTGATTGACTTGGAGTTACATTGTGTTGTTTAAGTGTTCCCTTTATTTTTTTGAGCAGTGTATTTAAATATGGAGAAAAAGGGCAAGTTGGAAAGAAGATATATAGAGAAGCGAGGGGCAAAATTTCATTGGACAACCATGTCACTCCGCAAGATTGTAATAACACTATCTGGATAAAAAGCGACACCCTGTGTCTCACATAAAATGGTCAGAAATATCGAAAGAATAGAAAAAAAAATTATGACAAAAATGATAATATTATACACAACCCACCCCAATAAGGGATCATGGTGTGAAATTATTTCTGCAAAATAAACGATGACCACGATTAAATATGAGGCACACAGTATAAGACCGGTATAACTATGTATAAAGTACGAAATGGATGGGAAAATACCACCATCCAACCTCAGTATGTAACATAGATCTAGTATAGACAATGTGGCATAACAGTATAACCATGATCACACTATACAAGGAACATACCTGAAGACATGGTCTGACCAAGAGGAGGTTTAGAGCTCCAAGTGCAAGACCTCGACGCGTGTTTCTCCTTGAAGGCGTCGTCAGGAGGAGCTTTTTATCCGAAGACTGTTATTACAATCTTGCGGAGTGACATGGTTATCCAATGAGGTTTGGCCCCTCTCTTCTCTATGTGTCTTTCCAACTTGCCCTTTTTCTCCATATTTTAACCGCCTCACGTCCGCCCATAGGATATAAACGTCCTATGGGTGGACGTCTATTTCTGACAGCACGTTTTAAAACGTCCTGTCAGAAATAGCAGCTGCACGCTAATCGTGCAGCTGCTGATCGGGTTGCCCGCTGTCAGTGACAGCAGGGCAACCCTAAGACAAGGCAGGGACAGTGCCCAGGTGTCCCTGCCTTCTAGATCGCTGCAGACACAGCGCTCACCGAGCGCTGTGTCTGCAGAGCAGGAAGCGCTGTGCGCTTCCTGTTCCGGCCCGGCGGTCATGTGACCGCCGGGACCGGAGAGTGCAGGAGCTGTGTGAGGTCTCTCAGAGACCTCGATCAGCCCTGCACTGAGGCTGTACAGCGCTAGATTGCTGCTGTACAGCCTCTATAGGGGTGCATTTGTCCTGTAACTGGGGCTACTATCTCAGCCCCAGTTACAGGAGAAATCAACTGTGAAAAAAAAAAGAAAAAGTGAAGTAAATGTCCCCCAGAGGTCTTGTATGACCTTATGGGGGACGAAAAGTGTAAAAAAAAAATAAAAAAAATAAAGGGTTGAAAAAATAAAATAAAATAAAGTTTCACATGTAAAAAAAAAAAAAGTTCCCAAGTTAGGAATAAAAAAAAAAAAATTAAAATAGAAAAAATAAAGTAAAATAGACATATTTAGTATTGCCGCGTCCGTAAAAACCAGCTCTATAAAAATATCACATGACCTAACCCCTCAGATGAACACCGTAAAAAATAAATAAAAAAAACTGTGTCAAAACAAGCAATTTTTGTCACCTTGCATCACAAAAGGTGCAACACCAAGTGATCAAAAACGCGTATGTCCCACAAAATGGTACCAATGAAACCGTCACCTCATCCCGCAAAAAATGAGCCCCTACATAAGAAAATCTCTCAAAAAATAAAAAAACTATAGCTCTTAGAACATGGAGACACTAAAACATAATTTTTTTGGTTTCAAAAATGCTATTATTGTGTTAAAGTGAAACAAATAAAAAAAAGTATACATATTAGGTATTGCCGCGTCCGTAAAAACCAGCTCTATAAAAATATCACATGACCTAACCCCTCGGGTGAACACCGTAAAAAAAAAAAAAAAAAAAACTGTGTCAAAACAAGCAATTTTTGTCACCTTGCATCACAAAAGGTGCAACACCAAGTGATCAAAAACACGTATGTCCCACAAAATGGTACCAATAAAACCGTCACCTCATCCCGCAAAAAATGAGCCCCTACATAAGAAAATCTCTCAAAAAATAAAAAAACTATAGCTCTCAGAACATGGACACATTAAAACATAATTTTTTGGTTTCAAAAATGCTATTATTGTGTAAAACTTTAATAAATGAGAAAAAGTATACATATTAGGTATCGCCACGTCCGTAACAATCTGCTCTATAAAAATGTCACTTGACTGAACCCCTAAGGTGAACGCTGTAAAAATAAATAAATAGAAACTGTGCTAAAACAACTAATTTTTTGGTCACCTTGCCCCATAAAGTGTTATATTGAATGATCAAAAAATCATATGTACCCAAAAATAGTACTAATAAAACTGGCACCTTATCCCCTAGTTTCCAAAATGGGGTCACTTCTTGGGAGTTTCTACTGTAAGGGTGCATCAGGGGGCTTCAAATGGGACATGGCATCTAAAAACCATGTGGAGTTCCTTTCCTTCTGCGCCCTGCCGTGTGCCCATACAGCAGTTTACGACCACATGTGGGGTGTTTCTGTAAACCGCAGAATCTGGGTAATAAATATTGAGTTTTGTTTGGCTGTTAACCATCGATGTGTTAGAGAAAAAAATTGATTAAAATGGAAAATCTGCCAAAAAAGTGAAATTTAAAAATTTGATCTCCATTTTCCTTTAATTCTTGTGGAACGCCTAAAGGGTTAACAAAGTTTGTAAAATCGGTTTTGAATACCTTGAGGGGTGTAGTTTCTACAATGGGGTCATTTATGGGGGTATCCACTATGTAGGCCCCACAAAGTGACTTCAGACCTGAACTGGTCCTTATAAAGTGGGTTTTGGCAATTTTCTTAAAAATTTGAAGAATTGCTTCTAAACTTCTAAGCCTTCTAACGTCCTAAAAAAATAAAATGACATTTCCAAAATGATGCCAACATAAAGTAGACATATGGGGAATGTTAAATAATAAATATTTTATGAGGTATCACTTTCTGTTTTAAAAGCAGAGAAATTGAAATTTAGAAAATTGCGATTTTTTTAAATTTTTGGGTAAATTTGGGATTTTTTCATAAATAAAGGTGAAATATTTTGACTCAAATTTATGACTATCATGAAGTACAATGTGTCACGAGAAAACAATCTCTGAATGACTTGGATAAATAAAGGCGTTCCAAAGTTATTACCACATAAAGTGAGATATGTCCGTTTTGCAAAATTTGGCCTGGTCAGGAAGGGGGCAAAGGGTCCAGATGGGAAGTGGTTAATATATGTAATTGTGATTAAGTTATAAAATTCCGATATTTGGTCCCACTGGTTTTTTGTCATGTCAAAACTAAAAAGAGACAAACAAAAGTAGGTGGATAGCATATTGCAACAAATTGCTTCAGTAGAGAGAATCCAGAAAAGTTCAGTCTTTTACCCTACAGGAAGAATTGGTGATTCTGAGAGCAAGGCTCAAAGCTTATCTTTCGACACGATCAGCTAAGAAATACTTATACTTTAAACACCTTATTTATGCACATGGGGACAAGGGAGGATGACTTATGTCCTCTCTACTTAGGAAAGCCAGAACTAAATCCTTCACACACAAAATCAAAACTGATTCTGGCAAACGGGTTAGGGCTACTTTCACATTTGCGTTCAGGGCTCCGCTTGTGAGCTCCGTTTGAAGGCTCTCACAAGCGGCCCCGAACGCATCGGTACTGCCCCAATGCATTCTGAGTGGATGCGGATCCAAACGTCTGCATTATAGGAGAGGATCCGTCTGTGCAGACACCAGACGGATCCTCTCTGAACGCTAGTGTGAAAGTAGCCTTAATACTGCAGAGGAGATTACGAGGGCTTTCCACCTTTTTTTTTTTACACCAAACTAAACAATCTCCAAAATCCTGGTGACAAAGAAACCAAGCTGAGTGCTGTTGATGCAACCCAGAAGTTTTTGCAATCTATAAAACCACCCTCTCTAGCCTCCCCCAGTGGCATTAGACCTTGCCCGTTCCTTTTCGAGGAGTAACTCAAAGATGTTATATACAGCTTCTCTCCCAAAAAGAGTCCAGGTCCAGATGGATTCCCCCTACATTACTATAAAACCTTTCAACAGACTTTAGTACCTCACTTGACAAAAGTATGTAATGCTCTTCTCTCTGGGAGCCCTAGACAATCCCAAGAGTATTTTATCACCTTAATCCCCAAAGAAGGAAAGGATCCCACAGAATGCGGCAGCTATAGGCCAATTTCTTTGTTAAACCAAGATCTGAAAATTTGGGCCAAACTGCTCGCTAACAGAATTAGTTCAGGAAAGAGAGGGTAAGAGAAATACCGCTAGACTGTTTCATGGCCCCCACCTCCAAAACACCACTGGCCCTCCTCGGCATCAACGCTGAGAAGGCTTTTAATAGGGTATTATGGGCATTTATGGAAGAGAAACTGCGTAAATTTGCATTCCCACAGCCACTGATGCATGCAATTTTCACCCTGTATCTGTCCCATCATGCGCGCCTCAACATAAACGGCACACTCTCTCCCGCATTTGAAATTACAAATGGAACGAGAGAGGGGTGCCCATTATCCCCCACCCTTTTTGTCCTTGTCATGGAAACCCTACTTCAAGCTGTCAGGGAACAAGAACACATACAAGGCTTACGTTTAGGTGGGAGACAGAATTTTTTTTTAGCTTTTGCTGATGATCTATTGTTGTTAACGATAAATCCAATTATTAGTTTACCGGTGATTGCACAGTTGTTGCAAGAGTATGGGGTTATGTCTAGTTATAAAGTCAACAAAACCAGGCCAGAGGTACTGAATGTATCGGTCCCCCAGTCACAAGTGTACGGCACACAGTTGAGCACTCATTTTGCGTGGGCCCCTACATTCATTACCTATCTGGGAGTACCTCTCTTTAGAGACCTTTCAGACCTATATTATCTAAATTACTCCCCACTGTTAGTGGAGATCACAAAGTTGCTGAAATCTTATGAGGAAATGTGGATTTCTTGGCTTGGTAGAAGAAACCTATTGAAAATATACATTATGCCAAAAGTACTGTACATACTACAGATGGATCCCATTCACCTGTCCCCCACTTTTTTTTTTACTTCCAATAGGTGCCTTTTATCTAGGTTTTTATGAAAAAATAAGAGATTACGATTGGCTCACTCAATGACAGTCAGGAATAGAGAAAAGGGAGGTCTGAGTCTGCCGGATGTGCATTCATATTATAAAGCGGTACAGATGGTTACAGTTAATGGTCCCAGCTGGTGAGGAGGACCCCTTTGCAGTCTTGTCCTCGTAGAACAATAGCACAGATCTAGAAAACATGTGGCTCCCTTGCCCTAAGACCAGACCATCTAGGAGTAACAATCCCATGTTATTAGGCCTAATAGAGGTTTGGCGGCAATTGCGAGAGACCCTAGCTCCACGACCCTCTTCTCTCTTACCAATGTCCCTCCTGCCCGCTCTGCTTGACTCTACAGGAGCAGCCACGGAAAGCTAGTGGCGTTCCTTGATAAATTAGAAACTAGGAGATGCATTGACTGGAAGGGTCATTCCCGCAAAATAAGATTTTAGGGCTTTCCTTCCAGCAGATGTAACTGAAGTATCACTATCCTTCTATTTTGCTCACTTTAAATGTATCTGCTCTAAGTTCTTGGATAAGGCAGTGCCGGAGAGGGACCTTACAGCATTCGAGCAACTGGTGGTGTCAAAACTTCCCCAACCCAGGAAAATCTCTCAGATATATCAGCACTTTATTCTGTACAATGCCTTATCCAAACCAATTTTCCTGAGCACTTGGGAGAGGGAACTGGGAGTTGCTCTCTGATGCAGAGACACGGTTTATATTGACGAATTCTCAAGGCTTCTCACATGTGCGCCATCAAGAAAGGCATTATAAATTACTTTGTAGGTGGTACAAAACACCTGACTTTCTATATTTGCGTAATGTCTCTGACACAGACAAAGATGCTGGAGATGTCAGAAGTCCAGTGGATCTTATTTGTACATCTGGTGTACGTGTGAAGACATTCAAACATTTTGTTAACAAATTGAATCTGCTATACAGAAAATATATAAAACACCTTTTCATCTCTCACCATAAATAATTTTTCTGGTTAAACCAAGCGTCACCTATCGTCCCTTCAAGTCAAACTTAATCACACATTTCCTAGCAGCAGCCAAGGCATTAATTCCTTTTCATTGGTTACAATCAAGTCCTCCCTCTATTGAGGAATGGCATGCCAAGGTCGACCAGATATGCAACTTTAAGGAACCTATTAGTTGGACAGAGAGGTGGCATGATATCTTCTTAAAATTGTGGAACCCTTGGAGGCTCTGGAGAGACCTACTATGAGGGTTGCGCTTCTGCAACACCCCTCCGCCCACCACGTAGGGAAAGCAAAAATTCCATTTGTATGGTGGATTAGTGTTTTGATGGTCTGTTACATGTACACTATTTTAAATAGCAGCACAATCTTAAGCAATAACCTTCACCCCTCTCCTCCTGTGTTTCTCCTTGCGAGTCTGTGTCCTTGTTTGTCATGCACATCGCAAAATTTACACTAGCCTTCACACTCCCAAGAGGGCCTAAAACCAGATGGCTCTTGGATAGATACAATTGGCTTGCTCACTCAAATCCATACTTCACCCTGACTTATATTCTTATCTTCAGGCAACTTGTATTGTAATTTCCTTTATTTATAACAAAGTTTACTTAATTATTTGAATGGCTATTAAAATTGTAACATGTTTTATATGTTCTATATCTAAAACAAAACCTATAAAAAAAAGTGACACCTCCTGGTGTCTGGGAAATTATTAAGATCCCCTGCACGCTGTGTGAAGGCTTTGTCTCAGACTTGTGTCTCATCGCATCGTTTACTGTATGTTTAATGCTTAAAATTGTTTAGAATATGAGGAAAGGACACCCACCTTATAGGATAATATAAGACTGTAACGGACCGTTTCAGCAGACAAGGGGTTAAAATCCGTTCAGGCGATATGCCCCTTTCTGAGAGACAGGCCCAGCGACTGCAGAACACCAAACGTCCGAACTGGATACAAAATAGCACTCCAAACTGGAACCTCACGAATAGCTGCTAGCAGACGAACAGGAATCAGCTTACACTCCTGGCAATCAGTCTCCAACAGCATACAGCGGATCCCCCCAATAACGAGACAAGGCTCCGTGTTGAGGGTCAAGCAGTGGTCTGAGGTGCTGGCACACCCAGCCTGGTTTTTATTAGTCTTTTCAAATACAGGACCGCCCACAGGGAGGTATAAAACAACCAATCACATCTCAGTTACATCCCACATATTCCCTCCCCTTATCCTGAGAGGAAACTCAATTACACATACAGTTAAAACATACTTTCTACCTAACTTTCATAACTCTAAAACCATACATCACATTCACATAAAAATTACATATTCACAATCAATCCATTCAGGGGAACAACATATTACAAAATGGCATGAATCAGACCAGGGGTTGAAAAGTTTGTAAAAGTATCTTTTGGGCCCTGGCTGGCAGCATGTCAATCTGGCTCAAGCAGGTTTTACAGAGACAATACATCCCCACAATGCATCATGGTTTCCTCCTCTCTGCCCTGGAGACACCCGAGGCGTAATCCAATTATCTCTCAAGACAAAGAGAAATCACCAATACACACGTGGGGACAATGGAACAGACATCACTTACTCAAACATACAATGTCCCACCCTTTACAATACACATAGACATTTAACACATTCCCAGACAGCTCAAGTCTGAGTGCATATTATTAGGTGAATGGCACTCAGACAACATGAATACAATAAAATGAGCTAACTGGGTACCCTCACATAACATACAATACAATTACACAGACAGATGGTTCTGTCACACATCTCAAAACCCCACATGTCCCCATATGGATTGGATCTGAGCGCTCAGATGCCACAAACACAGTCAAATCGCCATGGGGTTTAAGTTTTGCATGGGCTGATGAGAGGGCCTCTCCAAAAACAGGCCTCTCCAAAACCCAGTGGCGAGGTTGGTTTCGCCACACATCTCCCCCCCCCCCCCCCCCCCCCCCCAGGGAAGACTAACCAGATACCTGACCTCACGCCGGTCGGTACCTGAGTTAGTCTGGCAGCCCACCCACAACCCAATACTGGACCTGTTGCATTTGGTAGCCTGTCTCTGTCCAGTGAGTCCACCAAGGTTATGTTGGAAGCTGGTACTCCCGGTCTCTGTGTTGCTCCCTGGCTTAGAGTCTGGTTGTTGGAAGGGGAGACAGACTGTCTCTACTCCCTGTGCTGTAGGTGCAGAGACCACGGTCCCATCTGCACTGTTGTGGGGCTTACTGTCTCCCCCTGGTGCGTTAAGCTGCCGCTGGGGAGAGGGGGTAACGAGCTCCTCTCCCATACATACTTCCAGCCGCTGGGGAGGGCGACCGACCGTCTCCGCTCCCAAAACAGTGTCCTGCTGCTGGGGAAAGGAGACTAGGCTCTCTATTCCCTGCTGGACACTCTGCCGCTGGGGAATGGAGACTGGGCTCCCAATTCCCAAAAAATCACTCTGCTGCTGGGGGGCAGGAACAACTACCTCTGCCCCCTGTAACTCAGCCTGCCGCTGGGGAGGGAGGATGCTGCTCTCCTCTCCCTGCATTTTACACTGCCTTCCCGGCATATCACTCTGCTGCTGGGGGGCAGGAACAACTACCTCTGCCCCCTGTAACTCAGCCTGCCGCTGGGAGGGAGGACGCTGCTCTCCTCTCCCTGCACTTCACACTGCCGCTGGGGAATGGAGACTGGGCTCCCAATTCCCTGCACTTCACACTACCGCTGGAGAGGGAGGACGCTGCTCTCCTCTCCCTGCACTTCACACTGCTGCTGGGGAATGGAGACTGGGCTCCCAATTCCCTGCAATTCACACTGCCGCTGGGGAATGGAGACTGGGCTCCCAATTCCCTGCTGGACACTCTGCCGCTGGGGAGGGGAGACTGAGCTCTCTGTCCCGCAACTGTAACTTCCGGTGGAGGTCCACCCAACGTGGCAGCTGACCGTCACCTTCTGCCCGGTATAGTAGGGTCTTGAACACTAGACTCCTCACGACTTTCACGTATTTCTCAGCTGGATTGGGTCCGAAGAAGTTCAGCCGCAACCACATCATACGGTTAAATTCCTCCACAGAGTATCTGTACTCCACTGCTGGTTCCATCCCGGTGCTTTTAGGGTCACTGTACTGAGACATGCGTTGCCCTTAAGTTGTAAAATCCAAAGAAATGGTGTCTCCTGTAGCTGTCCTTCTGGCTGTAGGAACGATCCCGCCGCTTGCCACCAATGTAACGGGCCGTTTCAGCAGACAAGGGGTTAAAATCCGTTTAGGCGATGTGCCCCTTTCTGAGAGACAGGCCCAGTTACTGCAGAACACCAAACTCCCGAACTGGATACAAAATAGCACTCCAAACTGGAACCTCACGAATAGCTGCTAGCAGACGAACAGGAATCAGCTTACACTCCTGGCAATCAGTCTCCAACAGCATACAGCTTTAACGAGACAAGGCTCCGTGTTGAGGGTCAAGCAGTGGTCTGAGGTGCTGGCACACCCAGCCTGGTTTTTATTACAGTCTTTTCAAATACAGGACCGCCCACAGGGAGGTATAAAACAACCAATAACATCTCAGTTACATCCCACATATTCCCTCCCCTTATCCTGAGAGGAAACTCAATTACACATAAAGTTAAAACATACTTTCTACCTAACTTTCATAACTCTAAAACCATACATCACATTCACATAAAAATTACATATTCACAATCAATCCATTCAGGGGAACAACATATTACAAAATGGCATGAATCAGACCAGGGGTTGAAAAGTTAGTAAAAGTATCTTTTGGGCCCTGGCTGGCAGCATGGCAATCTGGCTCAAGCAGGTTTTACAGAGACAATACATCCCCACAATGCATGATGGTTTCCTCCTCTCTGCCCTGGAGACACCCGAGGCGTAATCCAATTATCTCTCAAGACAAAGAGAAATCACCAATACACACGTGGGGACAATGGAACAGACATCACTTACTCAAACATACAATGTCCCACCCTTTACAATACACATAGACATTTAACACATTCCCAGACAGCTCAAGTCTGAGTGCATATTATTAGGTGAATGGCACTCAGACAACATGAATACAATAAAATGAGCTAACTGGGTACCCTCACATAACATACAATACAATTACACAGACAGATGGTTCTGTCACACATCTCAAAACCCCACATGTCCCCATATGGCTTGGATCTGAGCGCTCAGATGCCACAAACACAGTCAAATCGCCATGGGGTTTAAGTTTTGCATGGGCTGATGAGAGGGCCCATAATCCTGGGGCAAGAGGCTGATAAACAGTCCTCTCCAAAACCCAGTGGCGAGGTTGGTTTCGCCACAAAGACTAATTTGAAAATGGGAAATTCTGCAGGTAAATTGTCAGGATGTGGATGTATATGTTGTC
This sequence comes from Bufo bufo, assembly GCF_905171765.1. Taxonomy (NCBI): domain Eukaryota; kingdom Metazoa; phylum Chordata; class Amphibia; order Anura; family Bufonidae; genus Bufo; species Bufo bufo. Next base: position 373,930,876 of record NC_053389.1, read on the forward strand.
AGAAAGAACTTAAATGCCAATTAACCCCTTAAGGGCCTTGTCATTTTTAACCTTAAGGAACAGGCAGATTTTTGGAAACTTAACATGTGTCACTTTATGTGGTAATAACTTCGGAACGCTTTTACTTATGCAAGCCTTTCTGAGATTGTTTTCTCGCGACACATTGTACTTCATGATAGTGAAAAATTTTAGTCGCTATAATTCACCTTTATTTATTTAAAAAAAATAACAAATTTAACGAACATTTGGAAAAAAATTTAATTTTCCAAATTTGACTTTATCTGCCTTTAAGGCAGATGTTAATACATCATAAAAAAAAAGAGTTATTACTTTACATTTCCCATATGTCCGCTTTCATGTTTGCATCATTTTGTAAATTTAAATTTAATTTGGATATTATGAGGCTTAGAATTTTAGAAGCAAATGTTTAAAATTTTTAAGAAAATTTCCGAAAACCCACTTTTTTAAGGATCACTTCAATTCTAAAGTCACTATGTGTAGCTTACATAGAAACTACACCTCTTAAGTTATTCAAAACGGATTTTACAAACTTTGTTAACCCTTTAGGTGTTCCACAAGAATTAAAGGAAAAAGGAGATAACATTTTAAAATTGCACTTTTTTGGCAGATTTTCTATTTTAATTCATTTTTTCCTTTAACACATCAAGGGTTAACAGCCAAATAAAACTCAATATTTATTACCCCGATTCTGCAGTTTACAGAAGTACTAAAAAGGGCAGTAGTAAAATTTTACTTTTAATATTATACCTTTAAAATTCAAAAGGCCCACAATTCTATTCATAGACACCACCAATTAGTGGGCCAGTACCACAAACAATTCCCTACCATAAAAGTGTGTTTATACCTAAGAAGGGTTAACCAAGGGATTCTGCTGTATTCCACTATCTGTGACCACACCGATTTCTCACCGTCTGGTCCGTGTGTGTATATAATGTTACAGAAAAGGCAGATAGAGTGGTAGAGCCCTTCCACTAATAGTAAAGAGTGCTAGGAAACCTAAACATAAGTTCTCAGATAAATAGATATGTGTCCCTACACGTTTCCTCTATTTTTATAGCCCCAGATTCATCAGGGGACACGGGGCTAGTGCTACCTACAAAACAAAAATAAAAACAAAAGGATATATATATTTATTAACCTATTGTCATGCCCCGCACTGACTATGTGCGGAGGTCGGCCAGAATAGCAGCACGAGTTTAGTGTTTTGTTTTGGAGCCGTGTTGGATCCGCCTCCCATCAGGTGCACTGGGTGGGGTCATTAGTTTAAATAGCACTCCAGCCCAATGCTCTGAGCGGATTATAGGAATCACTTTGGTCTTGGAAGCTAGGAGGGAAGGTTGGCTGTTCCAGTTCAGAAAGATAAGCGTGGTTTCTAATTTGATTGTTTTGTGTCATCTCTCCCATCCAGGTTCTGTGCGAGTAGGCTGCTCCTATTTCCCCTCTTCACCATCTCAGGGAATTTAGGGTGTTTCAGCCCAGGCACGGGGACACATCATACCTACCACCAAGGTCTGCATGTGGGCTGAGCAGTGCAGGGAGAGAGGTCAGGGATTAGCTAGGAGGTGACCCTTCCCCTGCCTCTCGCCTAGAGCCTGGTTGGTGGTTTATCTGTTAGTCTGAGTGCACGTCCGCCGTGACACCTATATGTACACTTAAAATTAGGGGTTATTGGATCGCCCGTTATCACCATTCAGGGCATCTAATAAACCACTCACTTACATCAATATGGGCTGGTTAGTCCCCGATGTAGCCATCCTGGAAAATGTATGGTCGCACCTCCGGATCTATTACCCCTTACAGGATGAGGGTACTGTTACATGGGATTAAGCCATTAGCGATACATGGCGTCCCATATTGCACGTGGCATCATGTGAGGCGCACGTCCTTTTAAACTGAAGTTACCGCCTCCCGACATGTTTAAACTGAAGTTACCGCCTGTGCGTCGCCGCATCATTGCACACATGGGGAGCGTCATGTGGGCCCACTGTTCACGCCTAGAGGGCGGGGACAAGGGCTGGCAGGTCCTGAAAGATACCCCCAGTATCCAGGTCCTTGAAGGTCAGTACAACACTGGTAACAAAAAATGACATAAAAAGGGGCGTGACATCGCTTTTACCATAGTATATCACACAAACCTATAGCAATTGCCCAATTAAAGGGGACTAGATAATAGGGAATCCTTAATAGGATCCTGTCCAAATGGACATAAATACCAATTGATATTTTGGCCCGATTCTCACTACAGTCATGCACAAGAGCACAAGACTAAATCAAGGGAAGAGCAGGGGGTCTATATAAAGCAGCCAAAAATCAATTGCTCATTGAGGCCACAGGGACTAGACGTATCAAGCTCGAAAATCCACCAACATTCTCATTGCAAGATACGTCTATCCCAATCACCCCCACGCAATGGTTGGCAAACTCTTTCTATCCCCGTAAATTTGAGCACCACCGTACGTCCATTATGAATAGTGTTAACGTGTCTGGCCACCGGAGTCTCTGTTATTCCCAACGTCACCAAGGTGCTCACCCACTCGGCGGCGTAGTTCTCTACCTGTCTTACCTACATACTGTAAGCCGCAAAGGAAGGTAATCAAATAGACCACCCCCATAGTGCGGCATGTAATGAAGTCACATATCATATGACTTCTGAGTACTGGTACTAGTAAAACTTCTGGCAGGTTTAATGGAATTGCAGGAGCTACAGTCCCCACATCTAAGACAACCTCTGATAGGATTTTCCAACCAACTACGGGGCCTCTCTGGTGGGACATAATGACTATGTACCATTTGGTCTCTAAGGTTTTCCCCCCTTCTGTAGGTGATAGCAGGTTGGGGGCCAAGCACCTCCTTGAGATCGGGATCCATTAGCAATGTCTCCCAGTGGTGGCAGATAATTCTCCTGACCTCATTAGCCGCAGCATCATAGGTCCCTATTATTCTGATCCTGTCAGGTCTATCACGTTCAGGGTACCTTGATGGATGTAACAATGTCATACAGGTTTGTGAAAGTGCCCGCTGATAGGCGGAGCGTAAGGTTCTGTCAGGATAGCCCCGAGCCAGAAACCTATTCCTCAAATCCTTAGCTTGACGCTTAAACTCGGCTAGGTCAGTGCAATTATGTTTCAACCTCAGATACTGTCCAAAGGGGATCCCACACTTCAGTGGGGTTGGAGGGTTGCTCTCCCACCCAAGTAACAAATTTGTCGCAGTGGGTTTCCGGTAAATGGTAGTATCGAATCCCCCTCGATTATCTTTTGAAATTAGGATATCAAGAAAAGGTAATTTGTCCTCCACAACCACCGAAGTAAAGTGGAGATTAATCTGACTGACATTGAGCTTCGCTACCAGATCTTTAAACTCCCTCTCAGTCCCGCTCTAGTTGACAAAAATGTCATCTATGAAGCGGGACCAAAGGCCAAAATTTTCCAGTTCTATTGGGGAAGCCTCACCAAAAACCACAGTCTCCTCCCACCAGCCCAGGAACAGATTTGCATACGATGGCGCACACGAGCTGCCCATCGCTGTGCCCCTGAGCTGGTGGAAGTGTTTGTTATCAAAGAGAAAGAAGTTTATGGTGAGAATGTATCTCAAGAGTTCCAACACGAATGCATTATGGGGCATAAATTGCTGCCCTCTGGCCCTCAAGAAATGTTCGATGGCCCCAATGCCAACCTCGTGTGGGATCGACGAATAAAGGGCCTCTACGTCAATCGAGGCCAAAAGCCAATCTGGTTCAATGAAAATTCCTTCCAATCTCATCAAAAGGTCCCCCGTGTCCCTGATATATGAGGGAAGACTCTGTACAAACGAACGCAAAATCTTGTCAACATAAATACCACAGTTCTGTGACAAACTACCCAACCCTGATACAATAGGGCGACCCCTCAAGGGGGTAGTGCCCTTATGGACCTTGGGTAGGCAGTAAAATGTCGCAGTAACTGGGTGGCGTAGATACAAAAACTCAAACTCGTCCTCACTAATAAGAAGGTCCCTCTTTGCTCTCACAAGGATCTCCCTTGCAGTAGGATTGCTGGGCAAAATCTTATAGCCCCCCTTGTCCTGCAGTAGGTGTAAACACATTCTTGTAGCTAGATGAGTCCATCACAGCAATATTGCCTCCCTTATCGGAGGGCTTGATTGTGATTGACTTATCCATCCCAAGAACCTGAATCGCCCTACGTTCCTCGCCACTACAGCTGAATCTCCTAGTGGTTGGATTCAATCGGGTCAGATCTGATGTGACCTGTTACACAAAAACATCTATACACAACACATCTCTCTGTGGGGGCATTTTTTTACTTTTATTCTTTAAGTCTGTGAATGGTACCTCGCCCTTTGTATTTGCAGGTGTTTTGTCCAAGCTATACAGTAATTTTACGTCTCTAAGGATCTCCACCGGTATTCCTAGTTCGCGGCTGTGGCGAAAATAACGTCGCCACTGGGTTTTGGAGGGGCCTGTTTACCAGCCTCTTGCCTCAGGATTATGGCCCATATACTAACTTTGAAGGAGAAGACAGATCGGCCACACAGCCTAAATCTGTGGAACTGTTTTGGGCAGGAAACCCATGCTTGCGGTCGGCCAAATGTGACTTCCATGGAATTCGGAACCCCTGCTCGGATCTGGGTGATTTTTGGATATGTTGTTTACCCAGATCAGAGCTATCCATGGATGTACAGGGATATGTGGGGTTTTGATGTGTTTTCTGTGTTTTGGGAAAAGTGTGTTTTCTGCCTGTGAGTGATTAAGTTAGCCCATTATGTTTGGTAATTGTATCACAGGCAGAGCCCAATGTGTTTTGGTAATTGTATTTTGTTGATTGCGTCAAAGATAATGCCCATTGTATTTAGTTGATTGCGTTACAGACATAGGGAAGGGGTTTTTGTGTACAATTACCGGGAAGGTTTCAATACTGTAAATGCATGTGATTGGCTAAAATATAAACTGTCAGTCTTCTACAAGGGCTCCAGGGGGAGTGTCCCTTGCTAGGAGACCTGCATAAAAGGCTGAAAAATAACCCATTAAAGGGTTCCTGTTTTGCCTTCAACATAGAGCCTCGTCTCATGTGTGTGGGGATTGCTATACGCTGTATACTCCCCTGGCTATAACTCCTAGCTCTTGTAAGAGCTGTTCCTGTTCCTTGTTACTGTGGTGGTTACGGTGTAGAGCGGAGTGCTTGGAGCCCTCGGGAAGCACTAGGAGCAGCCATCAACGGAGGTACCCAGTCAGGGTGCCAGGAGATCCATTAAAGCGGCTCTCCTTCCTGCGAAGGTTTTGAAATGCTTATGCCACTGTAATCTGCGGGCAAACAGGTGGAGATCCTTAGTCCACTCAAAAGGTGTTAAATAAATCTGCACGTGGGGAAAAATGTTAAACCTCTTCTCAAAATTCTTTCCTCAATTGATGTCAAATTACGGGCTGAAAGGTTGATCGCCATTTTTTCTTCCGTAATTAAACGGTCAGCAATGACTGCGGATTTCGATTTCGTAAAGGGTAATTTATTCCCTGATCCAAAAAATGGGAGAGGGTAGGATGATTTTGTATATAGCGTCCACCCCTCCTTCTCGGTCTGGACAAACCCCTAGCCCTAGCCCTTGGTCTGGGTTGTTTATCCCCATCAAGATCGGAATTATCAGTTTCTGTTGAAGAGAGGTCTGACTACTTCTCTGATGTTTGATCAGAATTATTAATGAACAAGTAGGCCCTATTTTCTTTAAAGTCCTGTAGGTCTTTTGCAAATAATCTAGGTCATCGTTCCTTTAGGCGATATTGGAATCGATCAATCGTATTTTCTAGATGTTTCTCTTTGGTACTGAACTCAGATTCCTGATTACATTTCTTTTTAACCTCGATTTGTTCTACTAGTTGTTTCTCTACTTGTTCAAGTGTGACCCCCTCTTCCTCTAGCAGGACTTGCATAAACCGAAGTGAGCTACTCGTTGCTTCTTTTTCCCACTTCAGCATGAGTTCAGGATTTCTGCAACGTGTAGCTGGGGTTAATGTGATACGCAAACCCCAAGGGACAATGCCATGCTTAATATAATTTTCCAGTCCCTGTACCTCCCACCAAGAAACAGTATGCTCTTTATACAATTTAGCTAACTCAGAGAAAGCCCCATTCAGTGTATATTTTTTCTGAACGAAGGCTTCCTCCGAAAACACAGCTTTTGCCTCAGATAACCATGTGCTCTTATTCAGACCAGCAGCAAGAAAACCAGCCATACACTAAACTCATAAATCAAACTAAAGTAACACAAATCCAACCAAAAGGCTGTTCCACTTTCAAGACCATATACAGTCCAAGCAGACAAGCAGACTACCGCAGTAAACAGAACCAAAACAATAAAAAGGGCAGTAGTAAAATGTAACTTTTAATATTAAACCTTTAAAATTTAAAAGGCCCACAATTCTATTCATAGACACCAACAATTAGTGGGCCAGTACCACAAACAATTCCCTACCATGAAAGTGTGTTTATACCCAAGAAGAGTAAACTAACATTCATAAAGGTATACACTTCTTACCAGAGAATGTGTACCGGTAGGGCCTTGCTTCAATCTCACACCCAATCAGGTTGTCCCCATCCCCACAGATGAAAGGTGGGGATTGGTCCCCAACCTGAAATCACCTACAGTACAGAAGGGGGAAAAACCTTAGAGACCAAATGGTACATAGTCATTATGTCCCACCAGAGAAGGAAAGGAGCGCCATATGGATTTTGGAGGGCAGATTTCACTGAGATAATTTTAAGTTGCCATATGACATTTAAAGATGCACCCCTAGAGTAGAAACTCCCCAAAAGTGACCCAATTTTGGAAATTATAGGATAACGTGACACTTTTATTGGTGTTATTTTGTGCTATATATGACTTTGATTACTCTATATTATGCCTTTTGTGAGGCAAGGTAACCAAAAAATTGCTTTTTACAGTGTTCACCTGACAGGTTAGATCATGGGCTATTTTTATAGAGCAGGCTACATAGTTACATGGAGGGTCTTACTTGAAAAAAAGACATACGTCCATCAAGTTCAACCAAGGTATAGGTGGGGACGCGAATCCCAGAAGGAAGTGAGACTCAGATTTCTACACGTTTTCATAAGCATTTATGTTTTTTACTTTTAAGAATTCGTCTAAACTCTTTTTGAAACTGTCCACTGCTGTGAACACGTCCTGAGGAAGTCTATTCCACAGATTCACAGTTCTCACAGTAAAGAAGCTTTGATGCTTCTGGAGACTGAACTTTTTCTTTTTCAGTCGGAGGCATTGCCCCTTTGTCTTTTGAGCACATTTTACATGAAACAGATTTTCGCCATATTTTTTGTATGGCCCATTTATATACTTGTATAGGTTAATCATGTGCACCCTTAGACGTCTCTTCTCAAGACTAAATAAATTAAATTCTTTTAATCTTTCTTCATAACTAAGACCCTCCATGCCCCTTATAATTTTAGTAGCTCTCTTCTGTACTTTTTCCAGCTGCAGTACATCCTTTCTATGTACTGGTGCCCAGAACTGGACTGCATATTCCAGATGAGGCCGCACCAGCGCTTTGTAAAGTGGTAGTATTACATTCCTGCCCTGCGAATCCATGCCTCGTTTAATGCATGACAATATCTCATTTAATGCATGACAATAGGGTCTCATTTTTTGCAGGATGAGATGACGGTTTGAATGGTATTATTTTTGGGTACATATGACTTTATCACTTGGTAGTACCTTTTGTGATAAAAGGTGACAAAAAATAGCTTTTTCAGCACCGTTTTTTAAAATTAGTTTTTACTGTGTTGACCATATGGGGTGGATCATGTGATATTTTTATAGAGCAGGTTGTTACGCACGTGGCGATACCCAATATGGCTGGTTTTTTTTTTCTATTTTTAAAAATTTTATATGGCTGTTTTTATGGGAAAAGGGCATTTTTTATTTTATTGAAACTTACATTTTTTTATTGTCAAAAACACTTTTTTCACTTTTATTATTTTTATCCCCGTTTCAATGTTTTAATACACTTTTATTCCTGTTTCAATGTAGTACAATACATCTGTATTGTACTGCATTGACTATCAGTGTATCACACAGTGTAATACACTGATAGTTTGCCTATGAGACCCTGCCTGGGGGCTGGGCCTCATAGGTCTCCGCACATGCCGAGCCCCAAGGCCTTTGAATGGCTTGGGGCTTCCATGGCAACCAACACAGCGCGGGGACCTAATGGATGAAGAGAGGGATCGCAAACCTCCCATATGCCGCGGTTCGTTTGTGTTAAGAGATATTGACAGTATCTACCATAACAGTGACCTCTACAACACCCCGCCCCCTTAACAGTAAACTCCACAGGCCACACCCCTTAACATTGACCTCCCCCCCAACAGTGCCCCACCTCCTTAAAATGTGACCTCCACAGCAGCTCAGCCCATTAGCAGTGACCTCCACAACACAGCACCCGCCCGCCTAACAAAGACCTCCACAGCGGCCCACCCACCTTAACAGTGACCCTCCACAGCGATCTACCCCTTAACAGTGACCTCCATGGCACCCCGCCCTCTTAAAGGGAACCTGTCACCTCCTAAATGCATGTAAACCCGCCAGCAGTAACTCAGTGTAGCCCACAGTGTGAAACTAATCATATTTTTCATCCTGCAGTCCGATGTTGCATAAGGTCAGAAAACAATCTATTATCCTCCGTCCGCGCTAATTTGCATGTCAGCTTGAAGTCAAGAGGGCAGCGGCCTCCTTGCTTCAAGTCAAGGTAACCACGCCCCCTCTTGCCTTTGAGTGACAGCCCGCAATTCGACTTCGCTTTCCGAAGTCTGTTTTACTGCGCGGTGCACTCTATTTTACTGCGCGATATCATGCCCTGACATAATATATATATTCTGTTACTTTGATCCAGAGGAAAGCAAATCCCCAAATCAGGCAGAGGCTAATTTTCCTCATCCTAGAGTAAGAGATTCCTTCTAGACTGTATTAATTTCTATGGGAGGATGGAGACAGCTGAGCGCTGTACTTGGTTATCTGTGGAGCTCCAATAAAAATGAATGGTGCTCTGTCATGTTTTCCGACCAGCCACTCCGTACATGTCATGGGGGCTCCAGGGATATCGGGCCCCCATTCTCGTGACTGGTTAGGGTTCCAGCAGTAGGACCCTCACCAATCTGATTGTTGTCCTGACACCCCATCAACTGTTTAGTTGTGGTGCTGAAACTACACAGCTTCATCCACTGTGAAGTTAACAGAGTTGTTAAAGGGGTTGTGTCACTTCAGTAAGTGACATTTATCATGTAGAGAAAGTTAATACAAGCCACTTACTAATGTATTGTGATTGTCCATACTGCCTCCTTTGCTGATTGGATTCATTTTTCCACCAGATTATACATTGCCCGTTTCCATGGTTACGACCACCCTTCAATCCATCAGTAGTGGCCATGCTTGCACACTATAGAAAAAAGTGTCGGCCTCTCTGGCGGCTGGGACTCAGAGTGCACATAGGCTAGTGCTTTTTTCTATTATTTGCAAGCACGACCACCGCTGCTGGATTGCAGGGTGGTCATAACCAAGGAAACTAGTAGGGTATAATGTGATGGAAAAATTCATCTAGACAGCAAAGGAGGCAATGTGGATAATCACAATACTTTAGTAAGTGCCTTGTATTAACTTTCTCTACATAATAAATGCTATTTACTGAAGTGAGACAACCCCTTTAGGCCTCATGCACACGGCCGTGTTCCGCGGCCGAGAGCGGTCGGTGGTAACCCGGCCGGGATTCCTGCTGACAGCAGGAGTGCACGGCGTCCAGGGGTAACAGTAAGTGGGAATGGAGCGGCGCCCAGGGATAACAGTAAGTGCAGGGAGATCCCTGGGCGCCGCTCTACATGTCTGTATACTTAGTTTAGATTTTCTATTCTAGTGAAAGGTCCTCTTTAAGAAAAATGCCTAGGTTGTTATGGAAACCTGGTGTAAAACTGTGTTTATATTGAGACTGGAGGACCTGCAAGCTTTAATATGAGTGAAAGACCTGCAGGCTACTATTGGCTAATGCAGGTCATGTGATGGTGCCATATTAGCATTTTTGGGAATATCTCAGGAATGGCACGGGTACTTTCACACTTGCGGCAGGACGGATCTGACAGGCTGTTCACCCTGTCGGATCCGTCCTTCTGCTATTTCTCCGTGCCGCCGGACCGCCACTCCGTCCCCATTGACTATAATGAGGACGGGGCGGAGCTCCGGCGCAGTACGGCAGTTCGCGGTGAGAGGCCGCCAGACTACAAAGTCAGACATGCAGGACTTTTAGTTCGGCGGCCTTTCGCCGTGCACTGCCGTGCTGTGCCAGAGCTCCCCCCCCCGTCCCCATTATAGTCAATGAGGACGGAGTGGCGGTCCGGCGGCACGGCGAAATAGCAGAAGGACGGATCCGACAGGGTGAACAGCCTGTCAGATCCGTCCTGCCGCAAGTGTGAAAGTACCCTAAGTCCTAGAGAGCCAAGACCCGGTCTAAAACCTTCTCGGACACCTGATGTTCCTATGTTATGACTCTCATAATGTGGAAACATAAATTATTTTAAATAGAAAGTGTTTAATTGTGCAAAAGAACTAGTTTTTTTTTTTTTCCTTACAGTACAACTACACAACAAATTTGGTGATGGATCATGTGATTGGACCATGTGATCTGACGTCACCACGGGTCCTTTAGCCGGCAGCTCATGATTAAAGTAGTAAGAAGAGACCGGCAGCTACGCGATCAAGAGGAAAAGGGGAGTTAATTATTTTTTAACCCTCAGTTGACCACCTACTAAGCATTCTGTATTAAAGAATGCTATTATTTTCCCTTATAACCATGTAATAAGGGAAAATAATACAGTGAATAGACTGTCATCTTAGCAACCATGTGTGAAAATCGCAACGCATCCGCACTTGATTGCGGACGCTTGCGATTTTCACTCAGCCCCATTCACTTCTATGGGGCCTGCGTTGCGTGATAAACACACAAAATAGAGCATGCTGCAATTTTCACGCAACGCTTATGTGATGCGTGAAAATCACCGCTCATGTGCACAGCCGCATAGAAGTGAATGGGTCCAAATTCAGTGGGGGTGCAATGCGTTCACCTCCCTCATTGCACCCGCGCGGAAATGTCGCCCGTGTGAACTCAGCCTTAGGAGGCTGGGCTGAATCGTCTGAGCAGTGCTTTGTAAAACCCCTGTGCTTTGCACATGCCCTAATCCCCTTGATTGACAGGGCTAGACATGCGGAGGGCAGAGCTGTGAGCTAGCATGTAAAGATCATATATTCCATACAGTATAGCTTCAATACACTGAGATCTGCACAGAAAGCTAAGGGTACTTTCACACTAGCGTCGCTGGATTCCGGCAGGCAGTTCCGTCACTGGAACTGCCTGCAGGATCCGGCAACCTTTATGCAAATGAATACCATTTGTACACGGATCCGGATGCGGATCCGTCTCACAAATGTATTACAATACCGGATCCGTCTCTCCGGTTGTCATCCGGAAAAACTGATTCGGCAGTTATCTTTTTCACATTTTTAAAGGGCTTCTGTCACCCCACTAAAGTGATTTTTTTTTTTGGGGCTAGTTAAATTAGTTATAAAGCGATATATGAAAATATAATTGTGTTCCTTACTTTGATCCAGCAGTTTATTCAAAAAACGAAGTTTTATCATATGCAAATTCGGTCTCTACCAGCAAGTAGGGCGTCTACTTGCTGGTAGCTGCTGCAGAAATCCGCCCCCTCCTCTTGTTGATTGACAGGGCCAGCCGGGATCTCCTCCTCTGGCCAGCCCTGTCGGCGTTTCAAAAATCGCGCGCCTGTGTTGAATCGGCGCAGGCGCTCTGAGATGAGGAGGCTCGTCTCCTCAGAACTCCCTCAGTGCGCCTGCGCCGATGACGTCTTCCATTTCGGTGATGTCATCGGCGCAGGCGCACTGAGGGAAGTGTTCAGGAATTTTGGACGGAGAAAATACCGCAGCATGCTGCGCTATTTTCTTCATCCAAAAACCATACAGTGACTGAACTGAAGACATCCTGATGCATACTGAACAGATTGCTCTCCATTCAGAATGCATTAGGATAAAACTGATCAGTTTTCTCTGGTATTGAGCCCCTAGGACGGAAAAGAAAAACGCTAGTGTGAAAGTACCCTAATCTACATATTACTGCTTTATTCACAGACACAAAATATGATTATTATGACACGAGTAATATGTGATAGCTTATAAGCATAGAAAAAAAAACAATACATCTAAGTCAGGCATGGCCAACCTGTGGCTCTCCAGCTGTTGTAAACCTACAACTCCCACCATTCCCTGCTGTAGGCTCATAGCTGTAGGCTGTCTGGGCATGCTGGGAGTTGTAGTTTTGCAACAGCTGGAGAGCCTCAGGTTGGCCATCCCTGATCTAAGTGGTGATGTGGAAATCTATGGTGGTTTACCATGGATGTTGAGATCATAGGTTCAAATCCCAGAAAAGATAAATTTTGTGTATTTTTTTTCTCTTATTCGAAACCATATTAATAGGCTATACTATAATAATATATAATAATTAATAATCATGATAACAATAAGGCCTTACCAAATTGAGAATAGTTTTTTTTTTTATTATAACAAAAGAAACCAGTAATATTTATGAGCTATTATTATTGTCAATATAATAATGACATAGATTTTTCTTATGGGATAAATGTGGAAGAAAAAATAATAATATGTGAATGTTGACATTTCTCCCAAAATTCAAACCTAGGATCTCTACATGCAGAACCAATCACTTAGCCACCAAGCTATGAAATTACCACACAAAAATGTCTGTTTTCTCATGCTTATAAACTAACACATAATACTGGTGTCTGTATGATCATATATTGTTCCTATGAATAAAGCAGTAATATGTAGATTAGCTTTTTGAGCAGATCTCTATGTGGAGAAGCTATAGTGTATATGATATTTACATGCTAGCACACAGCTCTGCCCTGCATGTCTAGCCCTGTCAAAGAAGGGGAAGAGAGAATGTGCAGTGCTCAAAGGATTGCTCAAAGGATTCAGTTCCGCCTCCTGGTCCTTGAAATTCTCATTTACATATGAATAAAAATTTCACTGCAGCTGTTTATCATACTGACAAAAGAAAGTTTTAATAAGCATGATGAGCCGTAGCAGCCAGTATGCCTGGTTTAATAGGGTTGATCCTGGTGACAGAGCCTCTTTAAAATCAACACCAGAGGTAAGTTTTTGCCATTTGTGGATCTCATGCACTTTACTAGTACTGTAAAACGCTAATCTGTAGTGTAAAATCCGCACAGTATCCATTCCACATGGATGTATCCTAAAAGTTATTCATCATGCAGTATAATTTCATTATTTTGCTCACTTTTATAGCGCAGCTCTTAACAAACATTAGCATCATGCTGTCCCCAATCGAGCTCACAATCTAAGTATGTCTTTGAAGTGTGACATGAAACCAGGGTACCCAGAGGGGTTGTAGGTTATCATTTACTTATAGTTGTTGTGTCTATATGTGCGTGTGTCTGTGTATTTTATCCTCTAGGTCAGGGGTACTCAACTAGTTTTATTAAAGGTCCACATACCTGGGTCTGCAGTCAGGTGAAGGTCCGAGCTGAACGCCAACAGAAAAGATGCCATGCGATCATGTGATCCATGCGCGTGGGGCGCTCTGACGTTATAGTGGAGCGCCCCGGGTAAGTCCCAGAATTAGTAATGGCCACATTAGTGCCCCAGTAAGAATAATGTCCCCATTAGTGCCCTGAGTAAGAGTAATGCCACCATTAGTGCCCCCCTTCTCTGCTTTTGCAAAAAAAAAAAAAATTAGCATTCAGCTGGCTGCGGTGAACATTCGCTGCTGACTGCAAGCTCAGGACCGGTGCTCCAACGTGATGACGTCTTGTAGGTCCTGTCCTGAGCTTCTAGTCAGCAGGGAGTTTTCTCCACAGTGTCAGCAAATGGAGGTGGAGGTACAGTAATTTTATTTATTTTTTTACTAGCACAAGTAGCGGTGGAGGTAAAGGCTGTACTAATGGGCGTTCCATGATGGAAGCGCTCATTAGTAAGGGTACTTTCACACTTGCAGCAGGACGGATCCGACAGGCTGCTCACCCTGTCAGATCCATCTTGCCACTACTTCGCCGTGCCGCTGCTCTGTGCCCATCGACTATAATGGGGATGAGGGCAGAGCTACGGCGCAGCACGGTGAGAGGCCGCCAGACTAAAAGTACTACATGTCCGACTTTTTCGTCTGGCGGCCTCACGCCGTGCACTGCCATGCTGCGCCGTAGCTCCACTCCCGCTATAGTCAATGGGGAGTGGCAGTCCGGCGAAATAGCGGCAGGACGGATCTGACAGGGTGAACAGCCTGTCGGATCCGTCCTGCCGCAAGTGTGAAAGTCGCCTAACAGTCCTTACAGGAAAATTCTGGCACCGGCAAGGGAACTAAAATACCAGCCTTGCTGGTGAACTACTGGCCGGGTGGCAACCCAAGCCACAGAACAGACATATGATAGTTTTGTTCCGCATCCAATTCCCATTATTGGGGGATTGGATGCGGCCCCTTAATTACAATGGGGCCACAAGAGATGCTGACAGCACACTGTGTGCTGTCTGCATCTTTTTCCGCTCCATTGAAACTAAAGGGGTCCGCATCCAATGCCCCAATAATGGGAATTGGATGCGTTACAAAACTATCATGGTTTGATGGGGCTTTATCACTTTATTTAATCAGATTACCTTTAATTTTAAAGAAGATGGCCCAGGAGAGATGGGAACACGACACTGACTGGAGTCCTTTCCTGCAGTCAGTGACGTGTTCCCGCCTCTCTGTGGCCCTCTCCACCCCTTCCTTCCCAAATGTGACATTTATTTCATTGGTGGCAGTGGTGATGTCCCTCCCCTCTCCAGCAGTGGCGTAGGGATCGCCATAGCAACCATAGCAGTGGCTATGGGGCCCTACGCCACTGGGGGCCCGTCCGACCGCATTCATTTTTATTTTATTTTTATTAACACACACAGACACTACACACAGGCAGCCAGGAGGTGGCGTAACTACCGGGGAAGCAGCTGCTTCGGGGCCCGACAGTTTATTTTCAAGTTAGTTAAATATCGATGTCTTAATGTTCAGGGCCCCTTCACAGCAGCGGTCTTAATGTTCAGGCCCCCTCGCTAATGTGCTCTAATCTTACTGTATTCTAAAGTCTCCTGATGTGTCTGGGATTCGAACCCACAACCTCCAATGTATCAGTGTATCAGAGGCAAAGCATTTACCCTCACAACCATAAAGGAGGCATTGCAACTGATTGAAAAAATTTGACACTTCTACTGTTATAGCTGGCTAAGTGTACATCTATACATATGACAGCTGCCCCAACACAGCCAGCACTGCTATATCTCTATATGACAGCTGTCCCAGCACACTCAGCTCTGCTATATCTCTATATATGAGCAGCTGTCATGTGTATAGATGTACACTTAGCCAGCTATAACAGTAGAAGTCTCATAACTTTTCAGTCAGCAGCAAGGCTGCTCTTATGGTCTTGTGGTTAGGTGCTTTGCCTCTGATACAGAAGGTCACTGACTCCATATATGGACATACAGGGCGGGACACAATACAGGGAGGGACACAGGAAGAGGCTGCATCACATCGCTGACATGGAGGTAAGTAGAAGTGTATATATATATATTTTTTTTTTTAATACCCGACTGTTACTGCCATGGGGCCATTGGGGGGAGCGGGGGGCACTTGATACTGGCGCATGGGGGGAGGGGGGTGTTGGCACCTGATACTGACTGGCACATGGGGGGGGGGGGGGGGGCACCTGATACTGTGGATGGCACTGTTTAGGGGAGGGGGATCTGTGTATGGCACTATTTAGGGGAGGGGGGGATCTGTTGATGGCACTATTTAGGGGAGAGGGATCTGTGGATGGCACTGTTTAGGGCAGGGGGATCTGTGGATGGCACTGTTTAGGGGAGGGGGATCTGTGGATGGCACTATTTAGGGGAGGGGGATCTGTGGACGGCACTATTTAGGGGAGGGGGATCTGTGGACGGCACTATTTAGGGAGGGGGATCTGTGGACGGCACTGTTTAGGGGAGGGGGATCTGTGGACGGCACTGTTTAGGGGAGAGGGATCTGTGGATGGCACTATTTAGGGGAGGGGGATCTGTGGATGGCACTATTTAGGGGAGGGGGATCTGTGGATGGCACTATTTAGGGGAGGGGGATCTGTGGATGGCACTGTTTAGGGGAGAGGGATCTGTGGTTGGCACTGTTTAGGGGAGAGGGATCTGTGGATGGCACTGTTTAGGGGAGGGGGATCTGTGGATGGCACTATTTAGGGGAGGGGGATCTGTGGATGGCACTATTTAGGGGAGGGGGATCTGTTGATGGCACTATTTAGGGGAGGGGGGATCTGTTGATGGCACTATTTAGGGGAGGGGGGATCTGTTGATGGCACTATTTAGGGGAGGGGGGATCTGTGGATGGCACTATTTAAAAAAACTCCCTGGCTCTGAGCTGTGCGCTCTGATTGGACAGCGCTGCTGTCAGGTAGAAGGAGAGACACTGGCGTCTCCTCCTCCTTCCTCTGAATGCTGAAAATACCGGGGGCCACAGCGGACGAACGGAGCGGCGCCCAGGAATAATAGTAAGTGCACTTAGATCCCTGGGCGCCGCTCTATGCAGCCTGCTACTAAGTTCATATTCTTTGGACCCACGAAAGGTCCTCTTTAACTCCTTCATACAATTGTCTGCAGCGGTATAACAGACCCGGCACCCGGCCTCAATAACAGGGCATGCGATCTGTGGCACCTGAGGGGTTAATTGCCGCGTATCGCATGCCCTGTGTGCCTGGTCTGTGATACCGCTGCCTATACTTATGTTTTACATTCATTGGTGGCGCAGTGGCGACAGCTCCTCCCCTCCTCCTCCTCCCCTGCTATCTCCCCATTGGTGGTAGTGGCGGCCGCGTCACAGTGGAGAGGGAGGGACTCCTTCCTTCTCCACTGTGCTGTGCTACTGATGGGAACTTAGGCTGCGCAGGATCGCGGCGGGACAGTGACACACAGTGTGCAGGAGAGGAGGAGCGCTCTGAAGGATGGCCGGGGTCCGGACAACTGGCGGCCGCGGTCCGTATTTGGACCGCGGTCCGCCAGTTGAGTACCCCTGCTCTAAGTGAACTCTGTACCTCCTGGGAATTTGTCACGAGGGCATTATACAGTAGACACCTTTTATTCTTCTCCCTATTTATGTGCTAGTCGTCCGGTTGGGTGCCACTCCGACACCCATCTCTCTCCACCTGTCACCTCATCAGGGACAGCCAGGAGGTTGAGACTAGTTACGTGGACAGGGCGTCCCCACCATCAGGAGACGTCCCTGGGCAGAGGACCAAATCAGGGTATTAGTGCTAGGGATTTTCCTTCCCCACCACTTACCCAGTGCATCCGACTTTATCCTGGCCTCTTCCCCCCGGTTTGACTATGTATAGTTTTGTTTATGTTTATATTTCTCATTAAATGTAGTTATCTTATTATTTAACAGGGTACCATTGCTGGACTAATTTACCCAGAGGAAACCCACACAAACACAGGGAGAACATACAAAGTCCATGCAGAAGTTTTCCTTGGTCAGACTCTAACCTAGGACCCCAGAGTTGCAAGGCACCAGTGCTAACCACTGAGCCACCGTGCAACCCAAGATGAATATGTTCATTTTATTAAACATGTGCAGACAGCATCAGAGCAGTGCCGTTTACTCCCTCTAGGGCAGACCTGGGCAAACTACGGCCCGCGGGCCGTATACGGCCCGGCGGACCTTTTAATCCGGCCCCCGGGCGGAGCCAGAGGCGTGCCAAGCAACGATACCCCTCCTCCGCGAATGAAGAGGACTTCCGACTCGGCGTGCTGCGTGTGGCATGGCGCGGTGGCAGGGAGGCAGCGTCAGCGGCAGTACTGTCTAGGTAAGACACAGCAGGGGGGGGGGGGTGCCTCGTGCGAGCCGTACCCGGGACCCGGCCGGCCGCAATTATTCCCTTCTCTGTAACAGCGCAGCGCCCGCGGCTCTCATAGTATCGGCTGTGACTGTCTGACACTGACAGTCACAGAGCCGACAAGCATGAAGCTGCGGCCGCCTCCCCCTGTGCTGTGTGTAGTCAGTGTGACTAACACATGGCTGATCATCTCTGAGCATTACGTTTCTAAAGGCAAGGGGGGGGGGGGGGGAGGGATGTGTACTATTGTAAGGGGGGGGGGGGGGGTGTTCTGTATATGATGGGGGGGGGGGGGGGTGTTCTGTATATGATGGGGGGGCCGGGGGGGTGTTCTGTACACAAGGGGACAATGGCTGGATTCACAGGGGACAATGGCTGGATTCACATGGGAACAATGGCTGGATTCACAGTGGGACAATTGCTGGATTCACAGGGGGACAATGGCTGGATTCACAGGGGGACAATGGCTGGATTCACAGGGGACAATGGCTGGATTCACAGGGGACAATGGCTGGATTCACATTGGACAATGGCTGGATTCACAGGGGGACAATGGCTGGATTCACAGGGGACAATGGCTGGATTCACAGGGGACAATGGCTGGATTCACATGGGGACAATGGCTGGATTCACATGGGGACAATGGCTGGATTCACAGGGGACAATGGCTGGATTCACATGGGGACAATGGCTGGATTCACAGGGGACAATGGCTGGATTCACAGGGGGACAATGGCTTTCACTAATATGAGTCACAAATAGTGAAAAATGTTCATTGTTTTGGGAAATTTTGTTTAATAAATTTAAATTTTTTTCTTGTAAGGCAACCTCACTTTTTCATTGTTTAACTATAACAAGTACTCGTACCAGTTGTCCAACAATGATATTTACTGCTTTTTATAAAGAAATACAATTGATTTTATGCAGTATTGAGTTTAGCCTTTTGGCCCGGCCCTCCAAAATATTTTCAGTTTCTCATGTGGCCCCATCGAAAAAATAATTGCCCACCCCTGCTCTAGGGTATAGAGTGCTGGTGACCGTCCCTCGGTTATGAAAAGGAAAAAATACCACCAGTACAACCGAAGAGTAGTGGCATTTAGTAAGAGAGGAATAGATATTACATTTTTCAGCAGGAGACCGATCCTCTTTAAAAACACAGAA
Organism: Bufo bufo; assembly: GCF_905171765.1. Lineage (NCBI taxonomy): Eukaryota > Metazoa > Chordata > Amphibia > Anura > Bufonidae > Bufo > Bufo bufo. The sequence continues at coordinate 373,950,066 of NC_053389.1, forward strand.
AACCTTCATAATATTCTGAAACCAAGTAGAAGCATTCGAAGTAGATACCTTACGCAGGATGTTCAGTCGGTACTTCAGTTTGGAGTTCTCTTCCCACAGTCCTTCTAAGCTTGGTGAGTCACCAACAAATGCAAAGTTTCTTAGGGCTGCGATCTCTTTGGTCAGAGATATAATCTCTGATTCCTAATAAAGAAAAAGACACAAAGGTAGTACAAAGTTTTACAATGCTTACAGAAAATAAATAATAAAATCTTTAATTTCAGGTATAGACATCAATAGTATAGTTCGTTCAGCAGAACAGGTTTTATTTTACAATCCCAGTTCCACAAAAGTTGGGACACTGTAAAATGTAAATAAAAACAGAATGCAATGATTTGTAATTCTCATAGACCCACATTTTATTCACAATAGATCATAGAACACATATCAAATGTTGAAAGTTAAACATTTTAACCTTATGTTCTGGTACTTAAGGACACAGGGCGTACCTGTACGCCCTGTGTATTTTCGATCACTGCCGCGTGGCGGGCGGTGATCGGAACCCGGTGCCTGCTCAAATCATTGAGCAGGCACCTGGGGCAAATGCCGCCCCCCCGTGTAGGCGATCGCAGCAAACCTTAGGTCAATTCAGACCTGCGGTTTGCTGCGTTTCTGGGTTATTCGGGTCTCTGAGGACCCGATAACCAGGAACAGGATGGTGATCGGTGGTGTGTTTTTACCCCACCAATCACCATCCTGCGATCCTGAGTGGTGATGGTGACATCCACTCTCAGGATCGCCTCTGATTGGTAGGAGGGCGGGAGATCCAAATCATAGCAGCGCTCCTCTCCTCCTCCTCTTGTGTCCGGAGCCCGAGGAGAGAGGAGCGCTGCCTGCACGTGTGGAGCATCACCCCATCTGTGCCCCAGCACATACCATCTGATCAGCAGGTAATTAGGGAAAGTATAGGGAAAGGTTGGGCTAGGCAGGGATAATAAAGTGAAAGTTCGTGTCAAAACAAAGTTTTATTGCATCACCCTAAGTAGGGTGTCTGGGGTCCACAGCACAGCTGTGTGACCCTAAACCCCCAGGGGTGCTGCCGCTTACCCCCCTCCCTCCCCCAAAACTTTTTGGGGGCGCAGGCATTTTATTTATAAATTTTTTTGTGCGTACGCTGACTGTGGCCGGCACTCTTAGCGTCCGGCCACTGTTAGCGCATCGCACACCCCACCGCTGATCAACTTCGGACGATTTATCAGCAGTTTAGAATTTTTTTTCCACACTTTTCCCCTTTTTTTTTTTTTTTGATTAGTTTTAGGGTTAAGTACATGAACACCCGTGCCCCCACACACACACACACACACATACTGAATAAAGATTAACACGCACGCACACACACACGCAGAAACACACTCCCCTAAGGCCCGCCGGATGCTCTCGGCCGAGGAGGCATTCGCCCAGCTTGCCTCTGAGTACGAGAGTCCTAGTGAGGACGAGGATAACCCCACTTTCCTGTTGTCATCCGCGTCCTCCTCATCATCTAGCGAGGAAGATGAGCCCCCAAGGCGGCGGAGACGCCGCCAGGCGGAGCAAGGGGACCGCCATGCTAGGGACCCTGTGGCCCACCCTACTACGAGCAGCTCTGGGGCTCATACTAGTTTTCCAGCCCACCAGTTAAATCCCCTGCCGGTGAACTTGTCTGGTGTACCCCAGAGCGATTTGAGCCCGTGATTCCTGAGTTTGTAGGCCACTCAGGAATCCAGATTTCCACAGTGGGCGTCACTGAATATTACTTTTTTTAGTCTTTTTTTCAATGACCAACTGGTAAATCTAATGGTGGAGCAGACGAACCTGTACGCCCAACAGTTCGTTGCTCAACACCCGGGCTCCTTTTTGGCTAGGCCCGGTGGCTGGACCCCGGTCAGTGCAGCCGAGATGAGGACATTTTGGGGCATCGTGATGCACATGGGCCTAGTCAAGAAACCTAGTGTCAGGCATTACTGGAGTGGGGACGTCCTCTACCAGACCCCACTTTACAGTATGGCCATGACACGTACCAGTGACAAATCATCTGACCCAAGGAGAGAGTCAAAAAGGGCCACCCCATAAATGCACATCCGACCATAAAGGATATAAAAAATATATAAAGTTTATTGGACACAACAACACACGCATTAAAAAATTGTATACAACATAGAACAGAGTGCGGTATGCAATAAAATATATGAAACCGACACACACAGGTCCACTGAATTATCACATATAGATGTATGCGTTATCAACCAGCATATAAAGCAATACAATAAGTCACATATAGCAAAAGGTAAGGTAAGGTAAGACCACTAAAATTGAGGATACAGATAGACCAGCATAAGGTCAAATATCAAGAGCCAAACCTACATAACCAGCTGGTGCAGTGGACCTGGAAACATGACAAGCGCCCAACGCGTGTCGCCGGAGCAATCCGGCTTCCTCAGGGGTAAAGGACTGTGTGTTGGGGCGTCAGTTAATATAGGATGTTAGATGAGGTATAATTACATTCACCTGTGCAGCAGGAACTGTGGCCAGTGTGTGTACATCTCAAACTCCAGTCAGAGCTGGAAACCGGAAGTGTGGGTCACATGAACGGCTGGTGGAACGCATGGTGGAACGCATATGCGCTCCACCAGCCAAAACACAGCCACATAAGAGATGGGGACACAGTGGGCACAGACAGTTAAACTATAAGTCAAAACTAAATAAAATGAAGCTATTTGTAGCCACAGAGGCGGTGCCAGGCAAGCTGGTGAGTGAGCAGAGCTATATTTCCAAACCGAATGTGAGTAATCACATGACCGGAAGTGAGGTGCCGCTGTGGAACGCATGGTGGAACGCACAGTGCGCTCCACTGTGAATAGTGGAGCGCACGATGCGCCCAGCACACGCACAGAGGCACGGCAGCATACTGAGGGGGACCAAGAAGGATAAGGGTGGTCTGGTGGTAATAATAGGCAATAATAGGAGGCAGAACAGAACATTTCCTGCATACATCTGGGGCAGGCAGTGTTGTACCCAGTCAAACAAAGGCATGTACATGATATGTCACAGTGGTAGAATAGATGCATATATAACCACTAATACATGTATAGATGATAATCATAATGAATCCACTATAATGATATAATAATAAAAAATACATGGCAATGAACACACTGATGGAAAATAGAGCATGTATATTGTATACACAATTCATGCATACAATATATAGAGAGGACATGGACATAAATTATATACAACTAATACACATCCCTTGATGAACATGATCATTAATTGAAGTGAACAGTAATATACATGTATAATATACACATGCGTAATAATGGATGACCCTAGTATAAAATCCAAGATCCATGAAGGACGTAAAATAGAAGGGAAATGTGATAAAGTGAGACCAAAGTAAAAAGACCACAAGTGTGGAAGTGAAAAGCATGGTGGATACAATAGTGCCCGAAACGTGCGTGCGCAGTAGTGATGAAGGTGAAGAGGTGAGAAAAACCTGTAAAGAATGACATAAAGGGGTTAGTGCAAATCGGAAATTAAATCATTAAACAAGATACCCATAATAATATTAAACATAAGACTTTCATAATCTATGCCCTGACTGCAGCCCCCGTATAGAGCCCCCGTAGAGGCAATAGTTATTCCGTGCCCCATTTGTACCATAATATATGGCAATTGCCCGTCTCAATGCAATGGCTAGATGGCGCACTATAGGATAAAATAGCATAGATACCTCCACATAAAGCAAGGGCCCCCCCCAAATATGCCCCCACTGTTAGTGCTCAAAGGGCATAAGGAATGTATGTTGCTATTCCTGTGTTCTCGCCGTGGTTTGTAAGATACATCCCGACTGCCTAAGTAGGGGAATAGTGGATGGCCCCCAACCATGAGGGTTTAGGATCCACCCTCCATATCAAGTATGGTAGAAACCAGTGAACGTAAGTTCCTCATTTAATCCATGTGGAGCAACTGTGTCCAGATTGAAAATCCATTTGGATTCGAGACGCAGTAGTTGAGAGGCAGCCGATCCTCCCCTCAAATTCATGCGTACCAGGTCAAGTCCCGCAATCCTGAGTCCGGAGATCATACACTGGTGACAGTCCAGGAAATGTGCAGCGACTGAGGTTAATGGTTTCTTTGCTCGAGTCCTGTCCCGTCGGGCCAAGGCGATGTTTGATAGATGTTGTTGAATACGTTTCCGTACTTCCTGGCCAGTCTGACCCACATATAACTTCCCACACTCACAAATAAGTGCGTATATTACATTTCTTGTACGACAGTTGATGTAATTATTCAATGATATCACCGCCGGAAGCCTGCAGGTAGAGAAGGAATCAGCACAAATCATGTATTGGCAGATATTACAATTTCTGCATGGGTATGTCCCGCGCAGTCTGACACCCCTCCCCAACCCCTGTGTGGGCCTCTGGAAATGGCTACGTACCAATTTATCCCGTAGGTTTGGGGCTCTGCGTGCAATGATCTTCGGAGTTGGATTTACATGATCACTCAGCTTGGGATCCGCCAATAGGAGATGCCAATGTGCATTTAGTATTGTGTACAAATCACGCCATTGGTTGTTGTATTTGGTGATAAGATGGACCTGGGTATTCCGGGGTTTAGGTTTGGATTTCAACAGTTCCAGACGGTCAGTTGTCTTTGCCCTTTCAAAAGCCCCATATATGACTTTCTTCGGGTAGCCACGTGCTCTGAATCTGTTGGTCAAATCAATAGAGGCCTCACTGAAGTCAGGGGTGGTGGTACAGTTACGGCGTAGTCTTAGGAACTGGCCCTTAGGAATCCCTCTCCGCAGGTGGGCCGGGTGGAAACTGTTGAAATGTAACAGGCTATTTGTTGCAGTTTCCTTGCGGAAAAGTGATGTGCGAATGCCCTGTTCATCCAGTTTCAATCGCAAGTCCAGAAAGTCAGCAATAGTGTCCGAGATCTTATAGGTGAGTGAGATGTTGAGTGAGTTGGTATTCAACAAGCTAACAAACTCGGTACACTGTTCAACTGTGCCCTGCCAAAAAATCAAAAGATCATCAATATAGCGGTACCATGCAAGTACATGTTCACCATACATGGCAGTGGGGTACACGCGTGTCTCCTCCCACCAACCCAAAAATAGGTTGGCGTAGGAGGGCGCACATCATGCCCCCATCGCAGTCCCCGATACTTGTCTATAAAAAAAAACGATCAAACACAAAATAGTTATGGTGGAGGACAAACTCCAAAAGGCTCACCATTAATGTGTGGTGTGCCGGATCCCCATAGGCTGATTTTTGGAAAAAGTACTGGATGGCTTGTAGACCATCACTGTGCGAGATGTTTGAGTAGAGGGACTCAACGTCACACGTGAGTATCAATGTCCCAGGTGGAAGATGCATCTCCTGTAGATGTTGTACCAGCTGCATGGAGTTCCTAAGATGCGATTGAAGACCCAAAACATAAGGCTGTAAATAAAAATCAAGATAAATACAGGCTTGTTCGCACAGACCCCCTATCCCCGCCACAATAGGACGGCCCGGAGGCACAGCCAAGTTCTTGTGTACCTTGGGGAGCATGTAGAAAGTAGGGGTGCACCGAAATGAAAATTCTGGTCCGAAACCGAAAATTCAGGATGCCCTTGACCGAAAACCGAAACCGAAACTGCCTTTTTGCCCAAATACTTTTAAAATACTTTTTTTTTAATGATTGGCGCTGTTATGGGGAGGGGGATCTGTGGGTGGCTCTGTTATGGAGAGGGGGATCTGTGGGTGGCGCTGTTATGGAGAGGGGGATCTGTGGGTGGCGCTGTTATGGAGAGGGGGATCTGTGGGTGGCGCTGTTATGGAGAGGGGGATCTGTGGGTGGCGCTGTTATGGAGAGGGGGATCTGTGGGTGGCGCTGTTATGGAGAGGGGGATCTGTGGGTGGCGCTGTTATGGAGAGGGGGATCTGTGGGTGGCGCTGTTATGGAGGGGGGGGATATGTGCACTGTTATGGGCATAACAGTGCACAGATGCCTTTCCCCATAACAGTGCACAGATCCCTTTCCCCATAACAGTGCACAGATCCCCCCTCCCCATAGCAGTGCCATAGACCGATCCCCCTACCCATAACAGCCCCGGCCCTGCTGCTCACAGCAGACTAATCACTCACTGCATCTTTATTTTACCTTACAATCGTCACGCTCCAGTAAGAACTCTGCAGGCAGAGCGGAGGGCGGCGTAACGTCACTTACTCACGTGACGCACCTGCTCCGCCCACTTTATGAATGAAGGAGGCGGAGCAGGCGCGTCACGTGAGTAAGTGACGTTACGCCGCCCTCCGCTCTGCCTGCAGAGTTCTTACTGGAGCGTCAAGGTGAAATAAAGATGCAGTAAACCGCCCGCCCGGCGCCCGCCCGCAGATGGTGGGTGACAAATCCCACACCCCATATTTTCGGCCGATATGTAACAATATCGGCCGAAATGGATTAGGTACATTTTCGGCCGATATTTTCGGCTGCCGAAATTTCGGTGCACCCCTAGTAGAAAGTGGGGGTTATAGGGCTGTTGACTTCCAAGAATCCCCTCTCTTTTTTGGTGATGATGTTATATTGGCATGCAGAGGTAAGGAGTCTATCCAATTTCTTCATAAATGTTGCAGTGGGGTCTGTAGGTAATGGGGTGTAAAAAAGACGGTTACTCAATTGTCTTCTTGCCTCTGCAATATATAACCCCGTTTCCCATAACACTACATTACCTCTTTTGTCCGCCTCCTTAATGACAAAAGCCGCATTGTTCTGTAAACCCCTGATCGCCAACAATTCTGCCTTAGACAGGTTTTTATCCTGGATTTTATTCGCTTGTAGTTTCTTAATTTCCACTATCATGACCTGGAAAAACAACTGGATGTTAGGAAAGAGGTTGAGTGTGGGAGTAATGATGGAAGGTTTGCGTGGTGTGAATTGCCGCCTTCCTGTCTCACCCTCACTTTCTTTCAATAGATCCATCAGATCCATGAAGACACCTCTTTCGTCCTCAGGTAGTTGTTGTACAAGGGAAGGTTGAGCATATAATGCTCTAAAGCACAGCTGTCTGCAGAATAAATATATATCCTTAATAAATTCAAATTTGTCTAGCGTATTCATAGGGGAAAAAGAGAGACCTCTTACCAGCACTGATCTTTCCATTGGTGTAAGTGAGTATGTTGAGAGATTAATGATCCTTAAAGTGTCCTCCTCCATCAAGGTGTTTGGAGTAGAGGCATCCGTTAGTACTGAGGTCGCCGTTTACGGGTCGCATACTGATGATTGCTGCCCTTCTGCTGTGCAAATTACCTTTTTCTTGGATTTAAGTAATCCTCGCCTAGTACGCCTTCGTCGCTTGTCTCGGATAGAAAACCATCACTGGAATTGCTGTTAATACCAATAGAACTAGATGCTATATTGTCACTGCGGTTATTGGGGATGTTGTAATTCGCACGACCCCTGCTTATATTACGTGGTTTGCCAGCATGTTTCCATTTGTACGCCTGTTTGCATTCAAAGTCAGATTTATCTCTCTGGAATTTATTTTTCTTCCCAGTCATGACTTCCTTCTCATAACTTTCTAAATTAGCCTGTAGTTTAACCTTAAATGCTGTAACTTTATCCTCGTTTTGTCTTCTAAGTTCCTGATTTTATTTCTGACCTCGCTCAACAGAGCCTTATCATGGTCAATAAGTAGACCCATCATGATTTTAGAGCATTGTAAAAGGCCCAACTCCCAATTAGACTTAAATTCGGGAGTGACCTCCCACGCTGGAAACTTCTGGACTCCGAGTCCCCTAGGGGCAATGGAGCATTTTAAATATTCCTCCAGACTGCGGACATTCCACCAGACCCGAGTAAATAACCTCTGTGCCTCCGTAAGTTCTATAGTCAATTGTCTAAAATCACTGCCATTGTTGCCCACATCAACATCCACATCATGGAACATGGCTGTGACCTGCGAGTTCCACATGGCTTCCTTAGCCTCCAATGAGGCCGCCATAACAATATGTCTGTACAAAACACACTGAACAAAAACAATAACAGTACACTGCACGGGGGGGGGTGCCACTCCCTCAGAAAGGAAAGAATAAACTTCTATCCAGGGTAATTACATAAATTTAAAGAGACAGGGGGCACACCAAATACTTTAAGGAGTGCAAAGGGTGGAAAAACTACATATGACAAATCATCTGACCCAAGGAGAGAGTCAAAAAGGGCCACCCCATAAATGCACATCCGACCATAAAGGATATAAAAAATATATAAAGTGACACGTATAAAAATATATATATATAATATATAAATGGCACGTACCAGGTTTGAGGCCATCCGGAAATGCCTGCATTAGTCAGATAATGCAGCATGTCGTCGTCGCCCCCCCCCCCCCCCCCCCGAAAGGTGATCCTGCCTATGACCGCCTGTACAAAATCAGGCCAGTCATCGATCACTTTGGGGCCAAATTTGAACAAGCCTATGTACCTGGAAGGGAGGTCGCGGTTGATGAGTCTCTCATTGCGTTCAAGGGGAGATTCATTTTCCGCCAGTATATTCCCTCAAAGCGGGGGAGGTATGGCGTGAAGCTGTACAAACTTTGTGAGATTACCTCAGGGTACACTTACAAGTTTTGTGTGTACGAGGGGCGAGATTCCCGTATTGAACCCCCAGTCTGGCTGTTAGCGGGAAACTTGTGTGGGACCTTATGCACCCACTGCTAAATAAAGGTTATCACCTGTACGTGGATAACTTTTACACTAGTATCCCCTTGTTCCAGTCCCTCGCCGCCAGATCCACGTCCGCTTGTGGGACTATGCGGAAAAATCAACGCGGCCTCCCTGCCCACCCCCTCCAGGTACCTATCCCCAGGGGTGAGACCCGTGCCCTTACCAGTGAAAACCTGTTGCTGGTCAGAAATAAGGACAAGAGGGATGTCCTTGTACTGTCCACAATTCATGGTAACGGCATCACCCCTGTCCCTGTTCGAGGTACCGCGGCAACGGTCCTCAAGCCCGATTGTATCATCGACTACAATCGGTATATGGGAGGAGTTGATCTCTCTGATCAAGTCCTAAAGCCATATAACGCCATGCGCAAAACCCGGGAATGGTACAAAAAAGTTGCGGTCTACTTGGTGCAGGTTGCCTTGTACAACTCTTTTGTGCTGTCCCGAAGCGCTGGCAACACAGGGACATTCCTTCAGTTCTATGAGGCAGTCCTCAAGGCCCTGATCTTTTCGGACCGGGAAAGAGCAGGCCGGAGTACCTCGGGAACTGGAGGCGCCCGGATCGCGTCTGGCCAACACTTTCCAGGTGTGATCCCCCATACTCAGACTTGAGACACCCAAAAAAAAATTAAAAACTAAAATAATTTAAAAAAAAAAGTATACAAATTAGGTATCGGCGCGTCGGTAATAATCTCCTCTATAAAAATACCCCATGACATAACCCCCCAGATTAACACGGTCCAAAAACAAAATTAAAAATGGTGCAAAAAAAGAACTTTTTTGTCACCTTACATAACAAAAAGTTTAATAGCAAGCGATCAAAAAGTCATATAGCCCCCAAAATAGTGCCAATAAAACAGTCCTCTCATCCCGCAAAAAATGAGCCCCTACATAAGATAATCGGCTAAAAAACAAACAAAAAAATGACTCAGACTTTAGAGATACAAAAAATAATAATTTTGTATCAAAAAGGATAATATAGTCTAAAACCTAAAAAAATTGTAAAAAAAAGCACATTTGTGGTCGTAAACTGCTGTATCACTAAAAGGCAGGGCGCAAAAGTAAAGGACCGACATGGTTTCTGGAAGGCCGATTTTGATTACCTTTTTTATTGACACCATGTACCTTTTGAAACCCCCCCTGATGCACCCCTAGAGTAGAAACTCCCTAAAAGTGACCCATCTAAGAAACTACACCCCTCAAGGTATTCAAAACGGATTTTACAAACTTTATTAACCCTTTAGGTGTTCCTCAACAGTTAATGGCAAATGGAGATGAAATTTCAGAATTTAAATTTTTGGTAACCTTACCGCACAGAAATGTAATATAGAGCAACCAAAAATCATATGTACCCTAAAAATAGTCCCAACAAAACTGCCACCTTATCCCGTAATTTCCAAAATGGGGTCACTTTTAGGGAGTTTCTACTCCAGGGGTGCATCAGGGGGGTTGAAACAGGACACGGTGTAAATAAACCGGTCCATAAAAATCAGCCCTCCAAAAACCACACAACGCTCTTTTCCCTCTACGCCCCGCCGTGTGGCCGTACAGTAGTGTACGACCACATATGGGGTGTTTCTGTAAACGGCAGAGTCAGGGCAATAAAGATACAGTCTTGTATGGCTGTTAACCCTTGCTTTGTTAGTGGGAAAAATGAGCTGTGCGCTGTGATTGGCCAGCGCTGCAGTAAGTGACACGCCTCATACAAAAAATCAGTCAGAGGGAGCGCAGACACCGGAGCCTATACCGGGCGAACGGAGCGGCGCCCAGACATACTAGTAAGTGCAGGGGGACCCCTGGGCGCCGCTCTGCCCACTGATATACCCTGTTTCCCCGAAAATAAGGCAGTGACTTATATTGATTTTTGCTCCAAAAGATGCGCTAGGTCTTATTTTCAGGGGATGTCTTATTTTTCCATGACACAGGGGGATCAGAGGGGAGAATCAAAATGACACAGGAGAATCTGAGGGAAGATTACAATTTTAGTACCCTTTCTTATCCTCCTGTGTCATTTTGATTCCCCCCTCTGATCCCCCTGTGTCATTTTAAGTGATCCCCCTCCCCTGTGCCAGCGGACAGTGGATTATTTAGTCTCTCCCCCCTCCCACCTTCACCAGACATCCCCCACCACTTTATCAGACATTTCCCCCCCCCCATACCTCAGTCACCCCTGTATGTCTGTGCAGGCCAGATTCCACACAATGTGCCCGATTCCTGCCCTGCGCAACTCACTCACATTTAGACAGTGAGTCAGCCAGACTCCGTCAGGGCAGAGCGAGCAGCAGGCGGCAACTTGTCCTGGCAGTGGCGCGGGCTCTCTGATTTAAAGAGACCTCGCACCGCCTGAACAGCTCTGGCTGTGCTGCGGCCAATCAGTGAGCTGCGCGGCGGCGCCCACCGCTACGATTGGGAGGAGTCGGATGCCTTGCAGTAACTTCTGGGACCTTATATTCCGGGGGGCCTTATTATCGGGGAGGCCTTATTTTCGGGGGGATGCCTTATATTTCAGCAAGAGGCAAAACTAGAGGTAGGTCTTATTTTCGGGGGATGTCTTATTTTCGGGGAAAGACGGTAGTTAGTTTTTAGTTTGTACAGTAGTGAAAGGTCCTCTTTAAGGAGTTAATGTTTAATAAAAAAAATTAGAACTTGATAACAGCAACGTATCTGAAAAAAGTAGGGACAGGTGCAACTGAAGGCTGAAGATGTAAGCAGTACTAATAAAAAAAACTGCTGGAGGAGCTATTTGTCACATGATTGGGTATAAAAAAAAGAGCATGTTCGAGAGGCAGAGTTTCTCAGAAGCAAAGATAAAGAAAGGCTTGCCAATCTTCTAAGACTGTCTAAAAATTTTGGAACAAATGTAGAAAAATCCTCAACGTAAAATAGCAAAGACGTTGAAAATCCCACCATCTACAATATATAATATCAACAGAGAAATCCATGTGCACAATGGACAATGCTGTCTTCTCTAGGCCAAAGTGCATATAAGGTTAGTTTCACTTATGTGTTCCTTGATCAGTCAGAGGGTCAGAATACTTCAGGTTTTATCCCAATTGATTTTCAATTGGCTAAAATAACTGATGGATCCATCAAATTGCATCCATTCCCAGTATAAATCCAGCATTTGACCAGACAAAAAAGGGCAGCTTGCTACGGTATTTTTTCCAGCCAAAATAAACTGAATTTACAAATCTGGTAATAATGTTAGTCTATAGACTCCAGATGTGACTTGAAAGCATCTGGTATTGCCAGATCCAGTATTATCCGTTGTCTCTCATTAATTTAATATATATATATATATATATATATATATATATATATATATATATATATACATACATACATATATACATACATACACACACATATACACAGTACAGACCAAAAGTTTAGACACACCTTCTCATTCAAAGAGTTTTCTTTATTTTCATGACTATGAAAATTGTAGATTCACACTGAAGGCATCAAAACTATGAATTAACACATGTGGAATTATATACATAACAAACAAGTGTGAAACAACTGAAAATATGTCATATTCTAGGTTCTTCAAAGTAGCCACCTTTTGCTTTGATTACTGCTTTGCACACTCTTGCCATTCTCTTGATGAGCTTCAAGAGGTGTCCCCTAAAATGGTTTTCACTTCACAGGTGTGCGCTGTCAGGTTTAATAAGTGGGATTTCTTGCCTTATAAATGGGGTTGGGACCATCAGTTGCGTTGAGGAGAAGTCAGGTGGATACACAGCTGATAGTCCTACTGAATAGACTGTTAGAATTTGTATTATGGCAAGAAAAAAGCAGCTAAGTAAAGAAAAACGAGTGGCCATCATTACTTTAAGAAATGAAGGTCAGTCAGTCAACCGAAAAATTGGGAAAACTTTGAAAGTAAGGGCTATTTGACCATGAAGGAGAGTGATGGGGTGCTGCGCCAGATGACCTGGCCTCCACAGTCACCGGACCTGAACCCAATCGAGATGGTTTGGGGTGAGCTGGACCGCAGAGTGAAGGCAAAAGGGCCAACAAGTGCTAAGCATCTCTGGGAACTCCTTCAAGACTGTTGGAAGACCATTTCAGGGGACTACCTCTTGAAGCTCATCAAGAGAATGCCAAGAGTGTGCAAAGCAGTAATCAAAGCAAAAGGTGGCTACTTTGAAGAACCTAGAATATGACATATTTTCAGTTGTTTCACACTTGTTTGTTATGTATATAATTCCACATGTGTTAATTCATAGTTTTGATGCCTTCATAGTCATGAAAATAAAGAAAACTCTTTGAATGAGAAGGTGTGTCCAAACTTTTGGTCTGTACTGTACCTCGCAGAGACCAACTGAATAGAGAGTACCTCTGAAATAAAATCGTGTGATATCGAATATACGCATACTGCTAGATTGATTCGATTGTTTAAAGGGTTTCTACCACTTAATTTTTACATAATTAGCTTTCAGACACTAGCGATCCGCTAGTGTCTGCTCTCCCAAACAATCCTAATATAACTGTTTATTGTCCTGCCGTTTCGCTAAAAATCAAACTTATATAGATATGCTAATGAGCCTCTAGGTGCTAAGGCGGAGTCATTAGCACCTAGAGGCCCGGTCTACCTTCACAAACTGCCGCCGCCCAGCGCGTCCCTCCAGCCCGCCCATCTCCTCCGGAATGCGATTAAGCGGACGAATTCTCGCGCATGCGCCGTGCGCGTTTGTATTCGGCGCATGCGCAGTGAATGTCTGACCGCTTCCCTGCACAGACATCTCCACTGCGCCTGTTCCTCGGAGCACTATGACGTCATCGGCGCAGGCGCAGTGGAGATGTCTGAGCAGGGAAGCGGTCAGACATTCACTGCGCATGCGCCGAATACAGATGCGCGCGGCGTATGCGCGAGAATTCGTCCATTTAAACGCATTCCGGAGGAGATGGGCGGGCTGGAGGGACGCGATGGGCAGCGGCAGTTTGTGAAGGTAGACCGAGCCTCTAGGTGCTAATGACGCCCCCATAGCACCTAGAGGCTCATTAGCATATCTATATAAGTTAGATTTTTAGCGAAACAGCAGGACAATAAACAGTTATATTAGGATTGTTTGGGAGAGCAGACACTAGCGGATCGCTAGTGTCTGAAAGCTAATTATGTGAAAACGAAGTGGTAGAAACCCTTTAAAGATCGTGTGTTTAAAAAAAATTGGAGAGAAAGTAAAGTGCTTTATCGATCGAAACATAAATCAAGGAGAAATGTTTATATGAACTGTTTGTCTCGATTTAGCTCATCGATTATTTAGTGGATCAAAGTGCAATAATGGACTAAAATACCTCCATACCAGGGCGGTTTCTTATTGAGTATATGGACTACTTGTACATTTATATTCATTCCTCTCTCAATATTTTTTTTATATTTTTATCTTCATAATTTTTTTGTATTCCATTTTAATTATTTTTTTATTGTTCTTATTGATTGCTGCTATATCATTGTGAATAAAACCCTATTTGCTGCGTGTACTCTAGATGTTCGAGTGCCTATCAATTATTTATCATTGCAGTTTAAATTTATAGCGACTGGGAGGGCAAAAAGTCACGATACGAGCACAGGTACCACTTGGAGGTAGAGCCACCCTAAAATTTCACTATATATCATTTATGTACTCAGCTTTATATATTCAGCTTGAGAGACCTGCTCTGAGCTTATATTCTGTGTTGCCTGAGTGGAGTATTATTTATGTACTCCAGCTTTATATATCCATATCCAGCTAGATATATCTGCCTATATCTATAATTTGTGTTGCCCTGGTGGAGTGGAGTATTCTCTATGTACTTAGCTTTATATATTTAGCTTGATATATTTAGCTTGATATATTTGTCCCAGGCAATAATTAGGGCTTTTTGTATCTTTTATGTACTCCGCTCTATATATGCAGTTTAACCACCTCCGGACGGCTAACGCAGATTCGCGTTCCGGAGGTGGCAGCCCTGCGCTCAGCGACGCATATACGCGTCATCTCGCGATGGCCGAGATTTCCTGTGAACGCGCGCACGCTCACAGGAACGGAAGGTAAGAGAGTGGATCTCCAGCCTGCCAGCGGCGATCGTTCGCTGGCAGGCTGGAGATGTGATTTTTTTAACCCCTAACAGGTATATTAGACGCTGTTTTGATAACAGCGTCTAATATACCTGCTACCTGGTCCTCTGGTGGTCCCCTTTGTTTGGATCGACCACCAGAGGACACAGGCAGCTCAGTAATATGTTGCACCAAGCACCACTACACTACACCCCCCCCCCCCCCCTGTCACTTATTAAGCCCTTATTCACCCTTATTCACCCCATATAGACTCCCTGATCACCTCCCTGTCATTGATTACCCCCCTGTCATTGATCACGCCCCTGTAAAGCTCCATTCAGATGTCCGCATGATTTTTACGGATCCACTGATAGATGGATCGAATCCGCAAAACGCATACGGACGTCTGAATGGAGCCTTACAGGGGCGTGATCAATGACTGTGGTGATCACCCCATATAGACTCCCTGATCACCCCCCTGTCATTGATCACCCCCCTGTCATTGATCACCCCTCTGTAAGGCTCCATTCAGACATTTTTTTGGCCCAAGTTAGCGGAAATTATTATTTTTTTCTTACAAAGTCTCATATTCCACTACCTTGTGTCAAAAAATAAAATCTCACATGAATTCCTCATACCCCTCACGGAATCCAAATGCGTAAAATTTTTTAGACATTTATATTCCAGACTTCTTCTCACGCTTTAGGGCCCCTAGAATGCCAGGGCAGTATAAATACCCCACATGTGACCCCATTTCGGAAAGAAGACACCCCCAGGTATTCAGTGAGGGGCATATTGAGTCCATGAAAGATTTAAATTTTTGTCCCAAGTTAGCGGAAAGGGAGACTTTGTGAGAAAAAAATAAAATAAAATCAATTTCCGCTAACCTTATACCAAAAAAAAAAAATTTCTATGAACTCGCCATGCCCCTCATTGAATACCTTGGGGTGTCTTCTTTCCAAAATGGGGTCACATGTGGGGTATTTATACTGCCCTGGCATTTTAGGGGCCCTAAAGCGTGAGAAGAAGTCTGGGATCCAAATGTCTAAAAATGCCCTCATAAAAGGAATGTGGGCCCCTTTGCGCATCTAGGCTGCAAAAAAGTGTCACACATCAGGTATCGCCGTACTCAGGAGAAGTTGGGCAATGTGTTTTGGGGTGTCATTTTACATATACCCATGCTGGGTGAGATAAATATCTTGGTCAAATGCCAACTTTGTATATAAAAATGGGAAAAGTTGTCTTTTGCCGAGATATTTCTCTCACCCAGCATGAGTATATGTAAAAAGACACCCCAAAACACATTGCCCAACTTCTCCTGAATACGGCGATACCACATGTGTGACACTTTTTTGCAGCCTAGGTGGGCAAAGGGGCCCAAATTCCAAAGAGCACCTTTCGGATTTCACAGGTCATTTTTTACAGAATTTGATTTCAAACTCCTTACCACACATTTGGGCCCCTAGAATGCCAGGGCAGTATAACTACCCCACAAGTGACCCCATTTTGGAAAGAAGACACCCCAAGGTATTCGCTGATGGGCATAGTGAGTTCATGGAAGTTTTTATTTTTTGTCACAAGTTAGTGGATATGAGACTTTGTAAGAAAAGAAAACTTGTGACAAAAAATAAAAAGTTCTATGAACTCACTATGCCCATCAGCGAATACCTTAGGGTGTCTACTTTCCGAAATGGGGTCATTTGTGGGGTGTTTGTACTGTCTGGCCATTGTAGAACCTCAGGAAACATGACAGGTGCTCAGAAAGTCAGAGCTGCTTCAAAAAGCGGAAATTCACATTTTTGTACCATAGTTTGTAAACGCTATAACTTTTACCCAAACATTTTTTTTTTATCAAAGACATGTAGAACAATAAATTTAGAGCAAAATTTCTATATGGATGTCGTTTTTTTTTGCAAAATTTTACAACTGAAAGTGAAAAATTTCGATTAATAACAAAAAAAGTAAAAATGTCAGCAGCAATGAAATACCACCAAATGAAAGCTCTATTAGTGAGAAGAAAAGGAGGTAAAATTCATTTGGGTGGTAAGTTGCATGACCGAGCAATAAACGGTGAAAGTAGTGTAGTGCAGAAGTGTAAAAAGTGGCCTGGTCATTAAGGGTGTTTAAGCTAGGGGGGCTGAAGTGGTTAAAAAGTGGGTTTTTGAAAATTTCAGAAAAATTTCAAGATTTGCTTCTAAACGTCTAACCCTTGTAATATCCTCAAAAAATAAAATGTCATTCCCAAAATGATCCAAACATGAAGTAGACATATGGGGAATGTAAAAAAAACTATTTTTGGAGGTATTACTATCTATTATAAAAGTAGAGAAATAGAAATTTGGAAATTTTTCAAAATTTTTGTAAGTTTGGTATTTACTCTGTGCTGGGGACTCCAAGATGGCGCTCGGTCCGGATGTCTAGAAGCTCAAGTTTTCGCGAATCTCGCGAGAACTTGAGCTCCTTCTCCCTGGCTAAGAGCAGGGCGCTGCGATTGGATGCGCTCGCTGCCAGGGAGAGCATAACCGCGCCCACCAGAACAATGCCTACTATAACTTTGTCGCCTCATTTGCATATGAGGCGACGAAACTAACGGAGAGTGTAGCAGCCGAACGGAGGGGTTCCATTTGAAATAAATATATAAATAAATAAAATAAAAAGAGTCCGGACATCAGTGAGAGCAGCCACATAAGGTCGTCTAAGAATTTAACACACTATTTTCTGATGAAAGGTCCTCTTTAAAGGGGTTCTACACTTTCATTTAACTGATGATCTATCGAGAGGATAGATCATCAGCCTCTGATTGGCGGGGGTCTGACACCCTGGACCCCCGCCGATCAGCTGTTTGAGAAGGCAGCGGCGCTGCTGGAGCGCCGCTGCTTTCTCAAACAGCTGATCGGCGGGGGTCCAGAGTGTCGGACCCCCGCCAATCAGAAGCTGATGATCTATCCAGAGGATAGATCATCAGTTAAATGAAAGTGTAGAACCCCTTTAAGCCAGAAGTACATGGCTCTAACAGATGTGGCTGCAATATTTGTTTTCACTCCGAACATGGACGCTTCCCAACATTTTTTTTTTATTTTTTTTTAAGGGAATCCGCTTTCCGTTCCATTGGGTCACGTAATTGGGATTCTTCCTCAAATGGCAGGGAAGTGCTTTACAACTTTTGACACTTGAATGTCTATTTTAGGTGTTTCATTAAATATTTGTGCTTCAGCAGGATCAAAGAGAAGCCTTTTCCTAAATTCTCTAGAGATACTCCGTTTCCTTTCTGGATCTGCCCATTCATCAAGGTCCATTTCTTTAATATTTTCATTAATGGGGAAGACCGTAGCTCTTTTTGTGCGTAATCTCCCCAAACATTTCATCCTGAACCGATCTCGGTTTTTGGATGTCTTCAATCCCCATGGTCTCTCTCACTGCCTTAAGTAGTTCCTCCATCTCTTCTGAAGAAAATAATTATTTATCATCGTCCTTCACTATCTATCCTTCTGACACATGATCATCTTCAAGATCTTGTCTAGAGACAGACACCACCTCGTCCATGTCCTCAACATCAGAGGAGGATGGAAGGGATAACCTTGGTTTCTTAGCAGGAGGTGTGTTTTGAAGGGGAGTAAGGCTGGGTTCACACAAGCGTTGCGGGAAAATGTGCGGGTGCGTTACGGGAACTATCCCCATGACGGATCTCACAAACGGAAAGCCAAAACACGAGTGTGAAAGTAGCCTTATACAGCCAACACCTCGCACGGTATGGAACGGGCTCACTGCAGCAGCCGTCTCCATACATTCAATTACACATTATAATACACCCCGTTGTGTTAAGGAGAAGACAAGTTTATCAAACATGTGACATTTGGGAATACTTCCTAATTGTCCCGGATCCGGCAGGACAGTCGCAGATTTCGGTGGCTGTCCCACAATGACTAAGGAATGTCCCGCTCTCAGTTGATTGTAAAGGAGAAACAGGGAGCCGTCCACTCACCGCATCACCATACACCTCAGTTGCCGGGGCTCCCAAGCAACAGTATGAGGTACTGACATACATCGCCCTGCTGGTCTATGTAGGAGGAGTGGGGCCAGCCGGTAATCAGCCTGTGGACTCCTCCTGCACAACAAGTACAATGTTTGACAGTATATTGCTGCTGCTGGGGAGAGCCGGCATCCGAGCTGGATCATCGGAGGAACTAGGTGAAGGGTGCACATCTACTGTGAAGGAGGCACATACTGGCATAACAATTGTGAGGGGGCACATCTGGGCATGACTACTATGAGAGTAGGGTGGTCACTGGTTTCACCCCAGAAAGCTGGACGTCACTGGCCACGCCCACATCTGTGATGCCAAGCCCCTGCCTCCATGAAGCCACGCTCATATCACCGGGCTAAAAATTGGGGGAGGAGAGGGAAGAATTTCTTGAATGGAAGGTGAGCTGCTTCTCTCTGTCAGCCGCAGGGAGCCATGTCTGCGGTACTAGTGATTGACTGGGGGTGAGAGAAGCCTCAGTCATTTGCTGCAGCTCACACTCAGACATCACAATGCTGCTGTCTGAGCGTGAGCTACTAGAAGGGTGGACAACCCTGTGTCCGTCCAGGCCCTGCACCGGACAGATGAGAGGGAGCCAGAAAACCGGATGTCTGGCCACCCTACATGAGAGGGTACATCTGGGCATAACTGCTGTGAAGGGGGCACATCTGCGGATATCAACTGTGAAGGGGGCACATCTAGGCATAACTACTGTGAAGGAGGCATATGGGCATGGCTACTGTGAAGGGGGCACAATGTAAGCATAACTACTGTGAAGGGGAAATTATTACTGTGTGCTGGCACAAAGGGGGAATAATTTGTGGACTTGGATGTATACTTATGGTTTGGCCAGAGTTAGAGGCTTGGCCTAATATGAAAAAAATGGTGGCGGCCTACTATGCGTGCTGCGCATATTGTCCCTCTTTGCAATTTTCTAAAGTCGTGAAGTATGTATACAAGCTTCTATAAAGTTAAAAGATATAATAAAACAAAAAGGAGGAGTCGGGTGAACAGGGATATAGGAGGGCAATTAGGAGGGAGTAGGACATGGAGGCGCCAATGGATATTTGAAATTAATGGTAATGAAAGGTCTAGATGTTTAGATGTTATGACTCAAAGGGAATAAGGCAGCTCACCAAACTGTAAAAATCAGTGCACACCAGTGAACTGCTAGAATGATACGAGACAAGAAAAAAAAGGCGATTATATAGTGCTGTTCCAGGAACATCCTGGGAGCACAGTGGGGGCGCCAGAGAGCAGTTATGCAGGAGATGTATTGGATTTTCCGTTTTAATTCATGAATTCCCTTTGGCCTCAATGAAACACTGGAATACAGTAACTATTAAACCTTGGACCTATTTATTTACATATTTCATGTGTTTTCATGATTCCATCTATCCATTAACCCATTCAATTATCCATTTATTCATCCATACACAACTTGTTGACACTCTTTAACCACCTCAGCCCCCCTAGCTTAAACACCCTTAATAACCAGGCCACTTTTTACACCACTACACTACTTTCACCGTTTATTGCTCGGTAATGCAACTTACCACCCAAATGAATTTTACCTCCTTTTCTTCTCACTAATAGAGCTTTCATTGGGTGGTATTTCATTGCTGCTGACATTTTTACTTTTTTTTGTTATTAATTGAAATTTAACTATTTTTTTGCAAACAAAAAGACATTTTTCACTTTCAGTTGTAAAATTTTGTAAAAAAAAACGACATCCATATATAAATTTTTCTCTAAATTTATTGTTCTACATGTCTTTGATAAAAAAAAAAAATGTTTGGGTAAAAAAAAAATGGTTTGGGTAAAAGTTATAGCGTTTACAAACTATGGTACAAAAATGTGAATTTCCGCTTTTTGAAGCAGCTCTGACTTTGAGCACCTGTCATGTTTCCTGAGGTTCTACAATGCCCAGACAGTAGAAAAACTCCACAAATGACCCCATTTCGGAAAGTAGACACCCTAAGGTATTCGCTGATGGGCATAGTGAGTTCATAGAACTTTTTATTTTTTGTCACAAGTTAGCGGAAAATGATGATTTTTTTAAATTTTATTTCCTTACAAAGTCTCATATTCCACTAACTTGTGACAAAAAATAAAAAATTCTAGGAACTCGCCATGCCCCTCACGGAATACCTTGGGGTGTCTTCTTTCCAAAATGGGGTGACTTGTGGGGTAGTTATACTGCCCTGGCATTCTAGGGGCCCTAATGTGTGCTAAGTAGGTAAATGACCTGTGAAATCCTAAAGGTGCTCTTTGCCCCTTTGCCCACCTAGGCTGCAAAAAAGTGTCACACATGTGGTATCGCCGTATTCAGGAGAAGTTGGGCAATGTGTTTTGGGGTGTCTTTTTACATATACCCATGCTGGGTGAGAGAAATATCTCGGCAAAAGACAACTTTTCCCATTTTTTTTATACAAAGTTGGCATTTGACCAAGATATTTATCTCACCCAACATGGGTATATGTAAAATGACACCCCAAAACACATTGCCCAACTTCTCCTGAGTACGGTGATACCAGATGTGTGACACTTTTTTGCAGCCTAGGTGGGAAAAGGGGCCCACATTCCAAAGAGCACCTTTCAGATTTCACCAGCCATTTTTTACAGATTTTGATTTCAAACCACTTCTCACGCATTCGGGCCCCTAAAATGCCAGGGCAGTATAACTACCCCACAAGTGACCCCATTTTGGAAAGAAGACACCCCAAGGTATTTCGTGATGGGCATAGTGAGTTCATGGAAGTTTTTATTTTTTGTCACAAGTTAGTGGAATATGAGACTTTGTAAGGAAAAAATAAAAAAAAATTGCCCAACTTCTCCTGAGTACGGCGATACCAGATGTGTGACACTTTTTTGCAGCCTAGATGCGCAAAGGGGCCCACATTCCTTTTATGAGGGCATTTTTAGACATTTGGATCCCAGACTTCTTCTCACGCTTTAGGGCCCCTAAAATGCCAGGGCAGTATAAATACCCCACATGTGACCCCATTTTGGAAAGAAGACACCCCAAGGTATTCAATGAGGGGCATGGCGAGTTCATAGAAATATTTTTTTTTGGCACAAGTTAGCGGAAATTGATTTTTATATTTTCTTCTCACAAAGTCTCCCTTTCCGCTAACTTGGGACAAAAATTTCAATCTTTCATGGACTCAATATGGCCCTCACGGAATACCTTGGGGTGTCTTCTTTCCGAAATGGGGTCACATGTGGGGTATTTATACTGCCCTGGCATTCTAGGGGCCCTAAAGCGTGAGAAGAAGTCTGAAATATAAATGTCTAAAAAAATTTACGCATTGGGATTCCGTGAGGGGTATGGTGAGTTCATGTGAGATTTTATTTTTTGACACAAGTTAGTGGAATATGAGACTTTGTAAGAAAAAAAATAATAATTTCCGCTAACTTGGGCCAAAAAAATTTCTGAATGGAGCCTTACAGGGGGGTGATCAATGACAGGGGTGTGATCAAGGAGGCTATATGGGGTGATCACCCCCCTGTCATTGATCACCCCCCTATAAGGCTCCATTCAGATGTCCGTATGTGTTTTGCAGATCCGATCCATGTATCTGTAAAAAACATACGGACATCTGAATGCAGCCTTACAGGGGGGTGATCAATGACAGGGGGGTGATCAGGGAGTCTATATGGGGTGATCAGGGGTTAATAAGGGGTTAATAAGTGACGGGCGGGTGTAGTGTAGTGTGGTGCTACTTATTACTGAGCTACCTGTGTCCTCTGGTGGTCGATCCAAACAAAAGGGACCACCAGAGGACCAGGTAGCAGGTATATTAGACGCTGTTATCAAAACAGCGTCTAATATACCTGTTAGGGGTTAAAAAAAAAATCGCATCTCCAGCCTGCCAGCGAACTATCGTCGCTGGCAGGCTGGAGATCCGCTCGCTTACCTTCCGATCCTGTGAACACGCGCGCGCCTGTGTGCGCGCGTTCACAGGAAATCTCGCGTCTCGCGAGATGACGCATATATGCGTGACTGCGCGCAGGGCTGCCGCCTCCGGAACGCGATCCTGCGTTAGGCGGTTAAAAGGGAACCTGTCACCGGGATTTTGTGTATAGAGCTGAGGACATGGGTTGCTAGATCGCCTCTAGCAAATCTACAATACCCAGTCCCCATAGCTCTGTGTGCTTTTATTGTGTCAAAAAACCGGATTGATACATATGCAAATTAACCTGAGATGAGTCCTGTCCCTGACTCATCTCACATACAGGACTCATCTCAGGTTAATTTGCATATGTATCAAATCGTTTTTTTTTACACAATAAAAGCACACAGAGCTATGGGGACTGGGTATTGCGGATGTGCTAGCGGCCATCTAGCAACCCATGTCCTCAGCTCTATACACAAAATCCCGGTGACAGGTTCCCTTTAATTTTAAATAATTTTACTACTTTTAACATTATATCTCTCTACCCGTTTTATATATGGTCTGATTTTAATCATGGATTAGCCCAATCCATTATTTTATCAATAAAACTGCCAAAAAATGCGTCTGATAATATAATGTAGTCACCACCAGCCGCTACTTTTTGACCACACCAGCGGAGTCTTTTTCTTCCTCCGATCACGTGTTTGGCAATGCGTTCCACAATGGAACGCATACGGTAGTGTAGTGCACTAGCTGATCTCCTCCCCTACATTTGCGTGGATGCCGATGGGTTCCACTGTGGCGCGCATACGGCAACCGATCAGCTGATCTCCTCCATCCCCGTCCATACGGGTGCCGATACTTTCCACAAAGGAACGCATACGGCGATCCATAGACATTCTATATGATGAATATTCTTCACCTTATAGTAAATGGGCAGCATGTTATATAGATCTAGAGCCATACGATTCCATAATTTCATATAAAACAGTCCCATGCGTTCCACTTTGGAATGCATGAACACACTCCCATTTCCGGTTTTTACATGCTTAAGTAGATATATAGTGTTCTTCTCCTATATTCAGCGATCAATCCACATACCCATTATCTACTAACTGCTCTTTATGATATATTACTGATTTTCACCATATTGGATTATATAACCCTTTGTCTTTTTAAAGTTATTACCAGGAAGTGATGTCAACACAGCTGACCCCAAGTCATGTGCCTTTTTATCTCTATATATACCCTGTCATGTATGTATTTCACTTATGCTCTTGATAAATGGGTACCGGTTCCGAAACGCATCAAGATTTTATATGTATTAAAGACCTCTACTTTGGAACTTGGAGCCCTGGTGTAATCCTTTGGGGGACATAGAAGTCACATCTACCATTACAAGGCAATCTCAGCGGGGGAGGTACAAGTATAGGTGTTATGTGCTTATCCTATACTTCCCTCCCAGGTAAAGCAAGTCCTTTACCAGTGCTTATATTATGCTCATAAAGGTGATACACTGAGATTTGTTGATGTTTACCAAGTTAAGTATACTTAAATACATTTCATGAATCCTATAATGGATTTTTATATATGATTTTATACTACAGTTCTGGATTTTATATTGTCTATTTGTATGTCACTCAAAGACTTTTTATTCACTTCCTGGTATACTCTTACCTCACTATTCTATAAAGAGCTTATTTTGTTCACTACTCTGGCATTGGACGATATTTCAATATTGCAGACCGGTGTCTGGCTCTCCGCTCCCAGGACATTCCCAGAACAGCACTATATAACAGACTTTTTTTCTTGTCTCATAAAGTTAAAAGGGGGAGAGTTAAACTGCAGATTTTGTGGCTGGAAAAAGTGGTTATACAGACATTTCAATTATATCACAAATATGTCCTTTCAGAATAAAATAAATCTAATAGCTAGCGCAAAGGTATAGCTGGCTAGACTGCCCAACAAGAGAGCTTTTATTAGCTATATAGAAACTGTTTTTTCGCACACTGTACGTTAATACAGTACGTGTGCAGAAAGGAACTTCTCGGCCTGGCCGGAAATAGTGACTGTACGAATGCCACATGACTATAGCCACTGCACTCGCACGCGCAGTCGTATAGTGCGGCGCAACACGAAAGTCACCAATCCCTCATATAATTATAACATCTCACTATGGCTGACCTGCTCCCGCAGTCTCTCTTCATAGTGCCCAAGAAGTCCTTCCATGCTCCGCTCACACTAACACAAGGGGTAAGAGGCCGGCACAGGAAATCGCGTCACGCTTATGTGACGGAGGTGGTAGTCAAGGGCTGCGCTGAGAGGGGAGGCGGGAAAAACTTCGGTAATTCTATACCGGGCAAGATAGCTGAAGTCATGTAGAGTTCTAGGCACAAAATCGTTCTTGGTTTATAACCCCATATTTTAACACGGGTCTGATCAACCTTAAGAAAAGAATCATAGGGTGTCATGATGTTGTGGTCAATCCGTACCAGAAATGCAACGTTTCACACATGCACCCCAGCTGCAATATTATTTGTTATTTTTCTCTCCATGAAATATGAATAGGCTTGCAGAAATCCCATTCATTTGCATGGAGGGCGGACTGACTCATGTTTTCATAGCAGAATATGCACTGAAATTAGAACCGAAATTGCTCACATGTGAGCTTAACACTAGAGTTGAGCGAACACCTGGATGTTCGGGTTCGAGAAGTTCGGCCGAACTTCGGCCCGAACCCCATTGAAGTCAATGGGGACCCGAACTTTTCGGAACTAAAAAGGCTGTAAAACAGCCCAGAAAAGGACTAGAGGGCTGCAAAAGGCAGCAAAATGTAGGTAAATCCCCTGCAAACAAATGTGGATAGGGAAATGAATAAAAATTAAATAAATAAAAATTAACCAATATCAATTGGAAAGAGGTCCCATAGCAGAGAATCAGGCTTCATGTCACCCACCATTGGAACAGGCCATTGTCAGATATTTTTAGGCCCTGGCACCCAGACAGAGGAGAGAGGTCCTATAGCAGAGAATCAGGCTTCATGTCAAAGCAGAGAATCAGGCTTCATGTCAAAGCAGAGAATCAGGCTTCATGTCACCCACCACTGGAACAGGCCACTGTCAGATATTTTTAGGCCCCTGCACCCAGACAGAGGAGAGAGGTCCCATAGCAGAGATTCAGGCTTCATGTCATAGAAAAGAATCAGGCTTCATGTCACCCACCACTGGAACAGGCCATTGTCAGATATTTTTAGGCCCCAACACCCAGACAGAGAAGAGAGGTCCCATAGCAGAGAATCAGGCTTTATGTCACCTACCACTGGAACAGGCCATTGTCAGATATTTTTAGGCCCCGGCACCCAGACAGAGGAGAGAGGTCCCATAGCACAGATTCAGGCTTCATGTCATAGCAGAGATTCAGGATTCATGTCACCCACCACTGGAACAGGCCATTGTCAGATATTTTTATGCCCCAGCACCCAGACAGAGGAGAGAGGTCCTATAGCAGAGATTCAGGCTTCATGTCATAGCAGAGAATCAGGCTTCATGTCACCCACCACTGGAACAGGCCATTGTCAGATATTTTTAGGCCCCGGCACCCAGACAGAGGAGAGAGGTCCCATAGCAGAGATTCAGGCTTTGTCACGGGGTTCCGAAGGTGCACTCGGTCCCCCATTGCCCGCAGAACTGTTGCTTAGCTTTTGGAATGAGGTTCTGTGTTTGACCTCATTCCCAGGGCGGCTTTACTAGCTGGGTGGCTCCCTGCTCCTAGTCTGCCTTGAGCGCCGAGCTGATCACTCGGTGCTCGACTGGTTGGTCTGTCGGTCATGTGACGCTGGCCACGTCACATGACCCTCACTCCCCACTATAAATACAGGCAGCCTGCTGGCTACAGGTTGCCTGTTAATTTCTAGGTTCCTGGCTATTTGTTGGACTACTGAATATTTACCTGATCCTGTTCCCTGACGATCCTCTGCCTGCTCCTCCTGTACTGCGCATACTTCCTGGTTTTGTGACCTCGGCTCCCACCTGACTACTCTCTTAGGACTCCTCTTGTACTTCGCTACTCTCCTGGTATTTGACCCCGGCTTCTCCTGACCATTCTTTGCTTAATCCGTTGTACTGCGTAGCTCTCTTGGTTCTGACCCGGTCCGTTCATGTTCCGTATTTTGTTTTGTCTGTCTTCCCTGCACATATCCTAAGTTAGGGACTGCCGTCCAGTTGTCCCCTGTCATCAGGACTCGTGAGGCAAGTAGGCAGGGCCAGGGGTGAGGGTGGAGCGCAGTGGTCACTACCCTTCCCCCTGTGTGTGTGTGGACGTGACCGTTACAGGCTTCATGTCATAGCAGAGATTCAGGCTTCATGTCACCCACCACTGGAACAGGCCATTGTCAGATATTTTTAGGCCCCGGCACCCAGACAGAGGAGAGAGGTCCCATAGCAGAGATTCAGGCTTCATGTCATAGCAGAGAATCATGCTTTATTTCACCCACCACTGGAACAGGCCATTGTCAGATATTTTTAGGCCCCGGCACCCAGACAGAGGAGAGAGGTCCCATAGCAGAGAATCAGGCTTCATGTCACCCACCACTGGAACAGGCCATTGTCAGATATTTTTAGGCCCCGGCACCCAGACAGAGGAGAGAGGTCCCATAGCAGAGATTCAGGCTTCATGTCATAGCAGAGAATCAGGCTTCATGTCACCCACCACTGGAACAGGCCATTGTCAGATATTTTTAGGCCCCGGCACCCAGACAGAGGAGAGAGGTCCCATAGCAGAGATTCAGGCTTCATGTCATAGCAGAGAATCATGCTTCATGTCACCCACCACTGGAACAGGCCATTGTCAGATATTTTTAGGCCCCGGCACCCAGACAGAGGAGAGAGGTCCCATAGCAGAGAATCAGGCTTCATGTCACCCAACACTGGAACAGGCCACTGTCAGATATTTTTAGGCCCCGGCACCCAGACAGAGGAGAGGTTCATTCAACTTTGGGTTGCCCCGCAATATAATGGTAAAATGAAAATAAAAAGAGGATTGAATGAGGAAGTGCCCTGGAGTACAATAATATATGGTTAAGGGGAGGTAGTTATAAATGTCTAATCTGCACAAGGGATGGACAGGTCCTGTGGGATCCATGCCTGGTTCATTTTTATGAACGTCAGCTTGTCCACATTGGCTGTAGACAGGCGGCTGCGTTTGTCTGTAATGACGCCCCCTGCCGTGCTGAATACACGTTCAGACAAAACGCTGGCCGCCGGGCAGGCCAGCATCTCCAAGGCATAAATGGCTAGCTCTGGCCACGTGGACAATTTGGAGACCCAGAAGTTGAATGGGGCCGAACCATCAGTCAGTACGTGGAGGGGTGTGCACACGTACTGTTCCACCATGTTAGTGAAATGTTGCCTTCTGCTAACACGTTCCGTATCAGGTGGTGGTGCACTTAGCTGTGGCGTGTTGACAAAACTTTTCCACATCTCTGCCATGCTAACCCTGCCCTCAGAGGAGCTGGCCGTGACACAGCTGCGTTGGCGACCTCTTGCTCCTCCTCTGCCTTCGCCTTGGGCTTCCACTTGTTCCCCTGTGACATTGGGAATGCTCTCAGTAGCGCGTCTACCAACGTGCGCTTGTACTCGCGCATCTTCCTATCACGCTCCAGTGCAGGAAGTAAGGTGGGCACATTGTCTTTGTACCGGGGATCCAGCAGGGTGGCAACTGAGTAGTCCCCACACGTTAAAATGTGGGCAACTCTGCTGTCGTTGCGCAGGCACTGCAGCATGTAGTCGCTCATGTGTGCCAGGCTGTCCAGAGGTAAGGACAAGCTGTCCTCTGTGGGAGGCGTATCGTCATCGTCCTGCGTTTCCCCCCAGCCACGCACCAGTGATGGGCCCGAGCTGCGTTGGGTGCCACCCCGCTGTGAACATGCTTCATCCTCATCCACCTCCTCCTCATCCTCGTCCTCCAGTAGTGGGCCCTGTCTGGCCACATTTGTACCTGGCCTCTCCTGTTGCAAAAAACCTCCCTCTGAGTCACTTCTAAGAGACTGGCCTGAAAGTGCTAAAAATGACCCCTCTTCCTCCTCCTGCTCCTCCTCCTCCTGGGCCACCTCCTCTTCCATCATCGCCCTAAGTGTTTTCTCAAGGAGACATAGAAGTGGTATTGTAACGCTGATAACGGTGTCATGTTGGTGGAGTACTCAAAACAGCGCAACAGGGCACACAGGTCTCGCATGGAGGCCCAGTCATTGGTGGTGAAGTGGTGCTGTTCCGCAGTGCGACTGACCCGTGCGTGCTGCAGCTGAATCTCCACTATGGCCTGCTGCTGCTCGCACAGTCTGTCCAGCATGTGCAAGGTGGAGTTCCACCTGGTGGGCACGTCGCATATGAGGAGGTGAGCGGGAAGGCCGAAGTTACGCTGTAGCGCAGACAGGCGAGCAGCGGCAGAATGTGAACGCCGGAAGCGCGCACAGACAGACCGCACTTTATGCAGCAGCTCTGACATGTCGGGGTAGTTGTGAATGAACTTCTGCACCACCAAATTCAGCACATGCGCCAGGCAAGGGATGTGCGTCAAACCTGCTAGTCCCAGAGCTGCGACTAGATTTCGCCCATTATCGCACACCGCCAGGCCGGGCTTAAGGCTCACCGGCAACAACCACTCATCGGTCTGTTGTTCAATACCCCACCACAACTCCTGCGCGGTGTGGGGCCTGTCCCCCAAACATATGAGTTTCAGAATGGCCTGCTGACGTTTACCCCGGGCTGTGCTGAAGTTGGTGGTGAAGGTGTGTGGCTGACTGGATGAGCAGGTGGAAGAAGAGGAGGAGGAAGCCGAGTAGGAGGAGGAGCCTACAGGAGGCAAAGAATGTTGCCCTGCGATCCTTGGCGGCGGAAGGACGTGCGCCAAACAGCTCTCCGCCTGGGGCCCAGCCGCCACTACATTTACCCAGTGTGCAGTTAGGGAGATATAGCGTCCCTGGCCGTGCTTACTGGTCCACGTATCTGTGGTTAGGTGGACCTTGCCACAGATGGCGTTCCGCAGTGCACACTTGATTTTATCGGATACTTGGTTGTGCAGGGAAGGCACGGCTCTCTTGGAGAAGTAGTGGCGGCTGGGAACAACATACTGTGGGACAGCAAGCGACATGAGCTGTTTGATGCTGTCTGTGTCCACCAGCCTAAATGACAGCATTTGATAGGCCAGTAGTTTAGAAATGCTGGCATTCAGGGCCAGGGATCGAGGGTGGCTAGGTGGGAATTTATGCTTTCTCTCAAATGTTTGTGAGATGGAGAGCTGAACGCTGCCGTGTGACATGGTTGAGATGCTTGGTGACGGAGGTGGTGGTGTTGGTGGTACATCCTCTGTTTGCTGGGCGGCAGGTGCCAACGTTCCTCCAGAGGCGGAGGAAGAGGCCGAGGCAGCAGCAGAAGAGGTAGCAGGGGGAGCCTGAGTGAGTTCCTTGTTTTTAAGGTGTTTACTCCACTGCAGTTCATGCTTTGCATGCAGGTGCTTGGTCATGCAGGTTGTGCTAAGGTTCAGAACGTTAATGCCTCGCTTCAGGCTCTGATGGCACAGCGTGCAAACCACTCGGGTCTTGTCGTCAGCACATTGTTTGAAGAACTGCCACGCCAGGGAACTCCTTGAAGCTGCCTTTGGGGTGCTCGGTCCCAGATGGCGGTGGCCAGTAGCAGGCGGACTTTCTTGGCGGCGGGTGTTTTGCTTTTGCTACTGCTCCCTCTTTTGCTACGCTATTGGCTCGGTCTCACCACTGCCTCTTCCTCCGAACTCTGAAAGTCAGTGGCACGACCTTCATTCCATGTGGGGTCTAGGACCTCATCGTCCCCTGCATCATCTTCCACCCAGTCTTCCTCCCTGACCTCCTGTTCAGTCTGTACACTGCAGAAAGACGCAGCAGTTGGCACCTGTGTTTCATCATCAGAGACGTGCTGAGGTGGTATTCCCATGTCCTCATCATCAGGAAACATAAGTGGTTGTGCGTCAGTGCATTCTATGTCTTCCACCGCTGGGGAAGGGCTAGGTGGATGCCCTTGGGAAAAACTGCCAGCAGAGACTTCAAACAGCATAAGAGACTTCTGCATAAGTTGAGGCTCAGACAGTTTCCCTGATATGCATGGGGGTGATGTGACAGACTGATGGGCTTGGTTTTCAGGCGCCATCTGTGCGCTTTCTGCAGAAGACTGGGTGGGAGATAATGTGAACGTGCTGGATCCACTGTCGGCCACCCAATTGACTAATGCCTGTACCTGCTCAGGCTTTACCATCCTTAGAACGGCATTGGGCCCCACCAAATATCGCTGCAAATTCTGGCGTCTACTGGGACCTGAGGTAGTTGGTACACTAGGACGTGTGGCTGTGGCAGAACGGCCACGTCCTCTCCCAGCACCAGAGGGTCCACTAACACCACCACGACTATGTCCGCTTCCCTTACTAGATGTTTTCCTCATTGTTACAGTTCACCACAATAAGAAAAAAATTATTTGGCCCAATGTATTGAATTCAAATTCAGGCCTTTTTTTACAGGCACCTAACACTATCTGGCTATTTACTTACAGTACAGACCAAAAGTTTGGACACACCTTCTCATTCAAAGAGTTTTCTTTATTTTCATGACTATGAAGGCATCAAAACTATGAATTAACACATGTGGAATTATATACATAACAAACAAGTGTGAAACAACTGAAAATATGTCATATTCTAGGTTCTTCAAAGTAGCCACCTTTGCTTTGATTACTGCTTTGCACACTCTTGGCATTCTCTTGATGAGCTTCAAGAGGTAGTCCCCTGAAATGGTCTTCCAAATTGTCTTGAAGGAGTTCCCAGAGATGCTTAGCACTTGTTGGCCCTTTTGCCTTCACTCTGCGGTCCAGCTCACCCCAAACCATCTCGATTGGGTTCAGGTCCGGTGACTGTGGAGGCCAGGTCATGTGGCGCAGCACCCCATCACTCTCCTTCATGGTCAAATAGCCCTTACTTTCAAAGTTTTTTCAATTTTTCGGCTGACTGACTGACCTTCATTTCTTAAAGTAATGATGGCCACTCGTTTTTCTTTACTTAGCTGATTTTTTCTTGCCATAATACAAATTCTAACAGTCTATTCAGTAGGACTATCAGCTGTGTATCCACCTGACTTCTCCTCAACTCAACTGATGGTCCCAAACCCATTTATAAGGCAAGAAATCCCACTTATTAAACCTGACAGGGCACACCACTTATTAAACCTGACAGGGCACACCTGTGAAGTGAAAACCATTTCAGGGGACTACCTCTTGAAGCTCATCAAGAGAATGCCAAGAGTGTGCAAAGCAGTAATCAAAGCAAAAGGTGGCTACTTTGAAGAACCTAGAATATGACATATTTTCAGTTGTTTCACACTTGTTTGTTATGTATATAATTCCACATGTGTTAATTCATAGTTTTGATGCCTTCAGTGTGAATCTACAATTTTCATAGTCATGAAAATAAAGGAAACTCTTTGAATGATAAGGTGTGTCCAAACTTTTGGTCTGTACTTTAGGTACCGTATTACACTAATACATGCACAGCAGTAACCACAGATTTAGCTGAATATAAATTGTAGGTCTAGTATTTAGGCGGTGGATGACAGGTATACGTTTACGGACAGAATTAGACTTGGAGATGCACTGTAGCGTTTGAAGTTATTGAGAATGACCCTATCCGCACCTTCAATCTAATATACCCTTTTATGGATAGGTTTAAACTTGGCCTGATACAGCAGAAACCACTGATTTGGGGAATTGCTAAATTGGGAATTGTATTTCAACCCAGAACAAAAACTGTGCTTTGGCGGACACTAAATAACTTTGCCAGGCACAGCAGTAACCACAGATTTAGCTGAATATAAATTGTAGGTCTAGTATTTAGGCGGTGGATGACAGGTATACGTTTACGGACAGAATTAGAATTGGAGATGCACTGTAGCGTTTGAAGTTATTGAGAATGACCCTATCCGCACCTTCAATCTAATATACCCTTTTATGGATAGATTTAAACTTGGCCTGATACAGCAGTAACCACTGATTTAGGGAATTGCTAAGTTGGGAATTGTATTTCAACCCAGAAAAAAATATATCCTTTGCCAGACAGCAGACAGCATTGCAATTGGCTAGCCACAGCTGAAACACCAGATTTAGGGTACTGCTATTTTGGCAATTGTATTTCACCCCTCAATAAAATAGCAAGCACAGCCAAGCCCCTGATGTAGGATATAGCAAAAAAAAAAAAAAAACACTATTGATGGTTAAATGTACTTGGTGGCAGCTTGCGCACCACAAGACACAAAATGGCCGCCAATCACCCCAGAAAAAAGTGACTGAAAAACTCTCTGGGCAGCCTTAAAACAGTGAGCAATTGAATAGCAGAGGTTGAATGATACACAGCTGTACAGCTTTACTTCAGTAAGTAAATCCCTGCCTAATCTGGCCCTAACAGCAGCAGCTGCATCCTATCACTACACTGATCAGAGCAGAGTGACGTGTGGCGCTACGTGACTCCAGCTTAAATAGAGGCTGGGTCACATGCTGCACTGGCCAATCACAGCCATGCTGTAACGGTCACGTCCACACACACACAGGGGGAAGGATAGTTACCACTGCGCTCCACCCTCACCCCTGGCCCTGCCTACTTGCCTCACGAGTCCTGATGACAGGGGACAACTGGACGACAGTCCCTAACTTAGGATACGTGCAGGGAAGACAGACAAGACAAAATACGGAACATGAACGGACCGGGTCAGAACCAAGAGAGCTACGCAGTACAAAGGGTTAAGCAAAGAATGGTCAGGAGAAGCCGGGGTCAAATACCAGGAGAGTAGAGAAGTACAAGAGGAGTCCTAAGAGAGTAGTCAGGTGGGAGCCGAGGTCACAATACCAGGACGGATGCGCAGTACAGGAGGAGCAGGCAAAGGATCGTCAGGGAACGGAATCAGGTGAGTATTCAGTAGTCCAACAAATAGCCAGGAACCTAGAAATTAACAGGCAACCTGTGGCTAGCAGGCTGCCTGTATTTATAGTGGGGAGTGAGGGTCATGTGACGTGGCCAGCGTTACATGACCAACAGACCAACCAGTTGAGCACCGAGTGATCAGCTCGGCGCTCAAGGCAGACTTAGGAGCAGGAAGCCACCCAGCAGTAAAGCCGCCCTGGGAATGAAGTCAAACACAGATCCTCATTCCCAAAGCTAAGCAACAGTTCTGCGGGCAATGGGGGACCGAGTGCACCTTCGGAACCCCGTTACAGTACCCCCCCTTTTACGAGGGGCCACCGGACCCAAGACTTCAGGCGATGGCTTTTCAGGGTGTTCTAAATGAAATTTACTAACCAGTCTAGGAGCATGAACCTCCCTGGCAGGTACCCAAGATCTCTCTTCGGGTCCATACCCCTTCCAGTGAATCAGGTACTGCAAGGAGTTACGCACCTTCCTGACATCCACTATTTTTGACACAACATACTCGACAGCATCATTAACAAGAACCGGCGGAGGCGAGGCTTTTGATGGTACTACCGGTTCAAAATATTTTTTATGTTGAGATTTATGGAACACATTATGAATGTGGAATGACTCGGGCAGCTCCAAACTAAATGATACCGGGTTAATCACCTCCGTGATCTTATATGGTCCAATAAAACGAGGAGAAAATTTTCTAGAAGCTACCTTGAGAGATAGATTCTTGGAGGACAACCATACTTTATCCCCAACCTGAAAGTTCACCCCCCTTGAACGTCTCCTATCAGCCTTGAGTTTTTGAGAACTTTGAGCCTTTTCTAGGTTTGATTGAACCCGGGCCCAAACTGTGAACAGTTCGGAGGAGAGTTTATCAGCTTCAGGGTTAGAGGAGGAGACGGACGACCCAGAATGAAAACGGGGATGAAAACCATGGTTACAAAAGAAAGGGGAGACCCCAGCAGAAGAATTGACACGGTTATTCAAAGCAAATTCAGCCAACGAAAGGAATTTGACCCATAATTGCTGGTCATCAGCAACATACAACCTCAGGAATTGTTCCACAGACTGATTAAGGCGTTCAGTCTGCCCATTACTCTCAGGATGGTAGGCGGAAGAAAAAGACAACAAAATTTTACATCTTTGACAGAAGGCCCTACAGAATTTGGACACAAAATGCACACCCCTGTCCGAAACAATATTTTCCGGGATGCCATGTAAACGAACAATCTCTCTCACAAAAATAGACGCCAGGGTTTTAGCATTCGGAAGTTTAGACAAGGAAATGAAATGAACCATCTTGTTAAACCTATCGACCACTACCCAAACCACAGTCTTACCCTCCGCCAGCGGTAGGTCAGTTATAAAGTCCATCGAGATATGGGACCAGGGTCTACTGGGAATGGGTAGGGGTCGTAGGTTACCAGCAGGGCGAGTCCTAGGTGTCTTAGACCTGGCACAAACCTCACAGGCTGACACGTAGGACTTGACATCCCTGGTCAGAGTGGGCCACAAATAAGATCTAGAAACCAGATCCTTAGTGCCCTCAACACCCGGATGTCCACAAAAGGCAGAATCGTGACACTCACCCAACAGCTGGAGACGAAATTGTACGGGAACAAACAACTTATCTGTTGGGGTGGATGCCGGTGCCAGATGTTGTTCAGACCTAATGCGAGCCGAGATATCCTGGGTTAGAGCCGCTAAGAAGATGTTTGCTGGTAGGATGGATTCAGGCGGCGTCTCAGTGGGTTGAAAAGCATGGAAGCTCCGAGATAATGCGTCTGCCTTCACATTTTTACTTCCCGGCCTGAACGTAATGGAGAAATCAAAACGGGTAAAAAACAGAGCCCATCGGGCTTGTCGGGGATTCAACCTCTTAGCAGACTCGAGAAACATTAGGTTTTTATGATCAGTGACAACCGTTACTCGATGCCTTGCCCCCTCCAAAAAATGTCTCCACTCCTCAAATGCCCATTTAATAGCCAGCAGCTCCCTATTCCCTATGTCGTAGTTTCTCTCCGTGGGAGAGAATTTCCTAGAGAAGAAGGCACACGGTCTCAGGTTAGTGAGGCTAGCAGGACCTTGTGAAAGGACTGCTCCTGCGCCGTCCTCGGACGCATCCACCTCCACAATAAAAGGTTTCTCCTGGTCAGGCTGGATCAGAATGGGAGCGCTACTGAATGCCTTTTTTAATGTTTCAAATGAAGAAATGGCCTTGGTAGACCAATTCTCCAAATCCGCCCCTTTCTTAGTAAGGTCGGTCAATGGCTTAGCAATTACAGAAAAATTCATGATAAATTTACGTAGTAATTAGCTAGACCCAAAAACCGTTGTAAAGCCTTTAAGGATGAAGGCCTTACCCATTCCTTAATTGCTTAAACCTTACCAGGATCCATCTTAAAGGCGTGAGGAGTCAAAACATGCCCTAGAAACAGTATCTCCTGTACACCAAAGACACATTTCTCTTGCTTAGCGGATAGCTGGTTCTCCCTCAACACCTCTAATACTTGTTTGACATGAGACACATGAGATTCGAAATCAGGAGAGAATATCAAAATGTCGTCAAGATAAACAATAATAAATTTACCTAAGAACTCCCTAAGAATATCGTTCATTAAGTTTTGGAACACAGCTGGGGCATTGCTGAGTCCAAAAGGCATCACCTGATATTCAAAGTGTCCTATTGGAGTATTGAACGCTGTCTTCTATTCGTCTCCCTCCTTGATTCGGATTAGATTGTATGCCCCTTTCAGGTCAATCTTGGAAAACCAGGTTGCCCCCAAAACCTGGTTAAATAAATCCGGAATCAATGGGAGAGAGTATCTATTTTGGACAGTGATTTTATTCAATCTCCGGTAATCAATACAAGGCCTAAGACCACCATCCTTCTTTTTAACAAATAAAAACCCTGCTCCCATAGGAGAGACTGAAGGTCTAATATGCCCTTTAGCAAGGCTCTCCTTAATATAATCTTCCATAGCCTTGCGTTCGGGCCCTGAAAGATTATAAATTCGACCTTTAGGAAATTCGGCACCCTCAATTAGCTCTATGGCACAATCATAAGGTCTATGGGGGGGTAGAACCTCTGGAGTAAGGGACGAGAACACATCAGAATATTCCTTAATAACAGAGGGTAATGTATTAGACCTTACTGAAACCCCAGCCTGGACCACGGACGAGTCATACTTAGGTCCCCATTTTACCAACTCTCCTTTGGACCAATCAATTGTGGGGTTATGTAAACGGAGCCAAGGCAACCCTAGTACCACCTCAACTGGTAGGTTCTCCAGGACTAGAAGAGAACATCTCTCAGAGTGGCACACACCCACGGACAGAGAAATTTCAGAGGTACATGACCTCACCGTACCACCCATCAGGGGAGTAGCATCAATAGCCATGACATGGATAGGTGTAGGTAAAGCAAACATAGGAATACCCAATTTACTAGCAAACTCAAAGTCAATAAAGCTGGCCGCTGAACCGGAATCAATAAAGGCCTTACCCGGCCACTTATTAACCCCCAGAGAAATTGTTATGGGTACCAAAAGCTTACCTTTAGAAAAATCAGGGTGTACCTGGTCTTTAGGTTGTCTTGCCTTAGGAGACTTGTCAGAGAGGACCCTCTTAGGACACTTGTTGATCCAATGGCCAGGATCTCCACAGTAGAAGCACTCTCCGCGTCTGCGACGAAGATTACCCCGGGTCATGCCAACCTGCATGGGTCCCTCGGTGGAGACCTCAGTGTTGTCCCTGGAAAAGGCCTCTGGCTGGACCACCATCTGAGAACAGAACTGTCGTTCTTGTCGTCTCTCTCTAACTCGTCTGTCAAGTCGGACAA
Organism: Bufo bufo; assembly: GCF_905171765.1. Taxonomy (NCBI): domain Eukaryota; kingdom Metazoa; phylum Chordata; class Amphibia; order Anura; family Bufonidae; genus Bufo; species Bufo bufo. Next base: position 373,987,584 of record NC_053389.1, read on the forward strand.
CTAGGGTCATCATCTCCTCTAAGGTCTCAGGAATTTGGTAATTGACTAATAGATCTTTTAAATTATCAGATAGACCAGACCTAAACTGACTCTTCAGGGCTGGTTCATTCCATCCTGAGGGGACACACCACCGTCTGAATTGGGTGCAATACTCCTCTGCAGGGAGATGGCCCTGAACCAGTGCCCTAAGAGCCGTCTCGGCTACCAGGGCCCTGTCTGGTTCGTCATAGAGGGTACCCAGGGCTTGAAAAAAACCCTCCACAGAAGTTAGACAACTGGCCCCAGGAGGTAACGAAAATGCCCAGTCCTGGGGATCACCCTGTAGTAGAGAAATGATAATCCCCACGCGTTGGCTCTCGGGACCAAAGGACACGGGGCGCAAACGGAAGTAGAGTTTGCAATTCTCCTTATAGGAGAGAAACTTCTTCCGGTCTCCAGAAAAGGGTTCTGGGAGCTTGATCTGGGGTTCAAAATGTGGACTAGAGGATAGAGGAGTGGAAGAACCTTGCCCTAACTCACAAGAACGGAGTCTCTCTCCTAGCTCCTGCACCATCTGTGTCAAGTTAGAGACATGGTCAGTCAGGGTAGTAACAGGATTCATGATACAGTGGTTATTGGGCCTGTTAATCTGTAACGGTCACGTCCACACACACACAGGGGAAAGGATAGTGACCACTGCGCTCCACCCTCACCCCTGGCCCTGCCTACTTGCCTCATGAGTCCTGATGACAGGGGACCACTGGAAGACAGTCCCTAACTTAGGATACGTGCAGGGAAGACAGACAAGACAAAATACGGAACATGAACGGACCTGGTCAGAACCAAGAGAGCTACGCAGTACAAAGGGTTAAGCAAAGAATGGTCAGGAGAAGCCGGGGTCAAATACCAGGAGAGTAGAGAAGTACAAGAGGAGTCCTAAAAGAGTAGTCAGGTGGGAGCCGAGGTCACAATACCAGGACGGATGCGCAGTACAGGAGGAGCGGGCAAAGGATCGTCGGGGAACGGAATCAGGTGAGTATTCAGTAGTCCAACAAATAGCCAGGAACCTAGAAATTAACAGGCAACCTGTGGCTAGCAGGCTGCCTGTATTTATAGTAGGGAGTGAGGGTCATGTGACATGGCCAGCGTCACATGACCGACAGACCAACCAGTTGAGCACCGAGTGATCAGCTCGGCGCTCAAGGCAGACTTAGGAGCAGGGAGCCACCCAGCAGTAAAGCCGCCCTGGGAATGAGGTCAAACACAGATCCTCATTCCCAAAGCTAAGCAACAGTTCTGCAGGCAATGGGGGACCAATTGCACCTTCGGAACCTGGTTACACATGGCAATAGTAGGCATGGCTGTGATGTCCTCTTGGGGCAAATAGTATGACGCTTGTTGATTGGCTGCTTTGCAGCCTTTCAAAAAGCGCCGAACACCGAACCCGGACTTTTACGAAAATGTTTGGGTTCGGGTCCATGTCACAAACACCCCAAAATTAGGCACGAACCCGAACTATACAGTTCGGGTTCGCTCATCCCTACTTAACACTTATTGTCTTTAAGACTTTGCATCTTTCTTCAGTTGCTTATGATTGTTTTAAAGGGGTTGTCCGAGTTATGAAAAAAAGAATAATATAGCACTGTAAATTAGGGATCGACCGATATTGTTTTTTTTTTTTTAGAGACGATACCAATAACCTGTGAACTTTCAGGCTGATAGCCGTTAACTTATACTGATATTCTGTGCATTTTCTTTTAGGGACCGGGCTCATTTTCAACTTAAGGACTTGGCCATTTTTTGCAAATCTGACCAGTGTCGCTTTATGTGGTGATAACTTTAAAACGTTGACTTATCCATGCAATTCTGAGATTGTTTTTTCGTCACATATTGTACTTCATGACACTGGTAAAATGGAGTCAAAAAAATTAATTTTTATTTATAAAAAAAATACTAAATTTACCAAGAATTTGGAAAAATTTGCAAATTTTTAAGTTTCAATTTCTCTACTTCTATAATACATAGTAATAGCTCCAAAAATAGTTATTACTTTACATTCCCCATATGTCTACTTCATGTTTGGATCATTTTGAGAATGATATTTTATTTTTTTGGGGATGTTACAAGGCTTAGAAGTTTAGAAGCAAATCTTGAAATTTTTCAGAAATTTTCAAAAACCCACTTTTTAAGGACCAGTCCAGGTCTGAAGTCACTTTGTGAGGCTTACATAATAGAAACCACCCAAAAATGACCCCATTCTAGAAACTACCCCCCTCAAGGTATTAAAAACGTTGTTAACCCTTTAGGTGTTCCACAAGAATTAATGGAAAATAGAGAGACAATTTCAAAATTTCACTTTTTTGGCAGATTTTCCATTTTAATATTTTTTTCCCAGTTACAAAGCAAGGGTTAACAGCCAAACAAAACTCAATATTTATGGCACCGATTCTGTAGTTTACAGAAACACCCCATATGTGGTCATAAACTGCTGTAAGGGCACACGGCAGGGCACAGAAGGAAAGGAATGCCATACGGTTTTTGGAAGGCAGACTTTGCTGGACTGGTTTTTTGATACCATGTCCCATTTGAAGCCCCGCTGATGCACCCTTAGAGTAGAAACTCCCAAAAAGTGACCCCATTTTAGAAACTACGGGATAGGGTGGCAGTTTTGTTGGTACTAGTTTAAGGTACATATGATTTTTGGTTGCTCTATATTACACTTTTTGTGAGGTAAGGTAACAAGAAATAGCTGTTTTGGCACAGTTTTTTTGTTTTGTTATTTACAACATTCATCTGACAGGTTAGATCATGTGGTATTATTATATAGCTGGTTGTCTCGGACGCGGCGATACCTAATTTGTATACTATTTTTTTATTTATGTAAGTTTTACACAATGATTTCATTTTTGGAAAAAAAAAATATGTTTTAGTGTTTCCATAGTCTGAGAGCCATAGTTTTTTCAGTTTTTGGGCGATTATCTTGGGTACGTTATGATTTTTGCAGGATGAGATGACTGTTTGATTGGCACTATTTTGGGGTGCGTATGACTTTTTGATCACTTGCTCTTACACTTTTTGTGATGTAAGGTGACAAAAAATGGCTTTTTTTACACTTTATTTTTTATTCTTTCACGGTGTTCATCTGAGGGGTTAGGTCATGTGATATTTTTATAGAGCAGGTTATTACGGACGCAGTGATACCTAATATGTATACTTTTTTAAGTTTTACACAATAACAGCTTTTTTAAAACAAAAAAAACGATGTTTTAGTGTCTCCATATTCTGAGCCATAGTTTTTTTTATTTTTTGAACGATTGTCTTAGGTAGGATCTCATTTTTTGCGGGATGAGGTGACGGTTAGATTGGTACTATTTTGGTGGGCATGCGCCTTTTTGATCAGTTACTGTTGTACTTTTTATGATGTAAGGTGCCAATTTTTTTTTAAATGGGTTAACAGCCAAACAAAACTCAATATGGGTTGCCCTGATTCTGTAGTTTGCAGAAACACCCCATATGTGGTCGTAAACTACTATTTGGCTAAACGGCAGGACATAGAAGAAGGGGAACACCATATGGTTTTTGGAAGCCAGATTTTGCTGGACTGGTTTATTTACACCATGTACCCTTTCAAGCCCCCTGATGCTCCCCTAGAGTAGAAACTCCATAAAAGTGACCCCATCTAGGAAACTACGGGATAAGGTGGTTGTTGTTTTGGGACTATTTTAGGGGTAAATATGATTTTTGATTGCTCTATATTACACTTTTTTGAGGCAAGGTAACAAAAAATTTAAATTCTAAAATTGTTTCTACATTCGCTATTTAGTTTTGTGGAACACCTAAAGGGTTAACAAAGTTTGTAAAGTAACTTTTGAATACCTTGAGGGGTGTAGTTTCTTAGATCGGGTCACTTTTTTGGAGTTTCTAGTCTAGGCTACATCAGGGGGGGCTTCTAAAGGGACATGGTGTAAAAAAAAACTGTCCATCAAAATCTGCCTTCCAGAAACCATATGGAGTTCCCTTCGTTCTATGCCCTGCCGTGTGGCTATATAGCCATTTACCACCACATATGGGGTGTTTCTGCAAACTACAGAATCAGGGCCATAAATATTGAGTTTTGTTTGGCTGTTAACCCTTGCTTTATTACCGGAAAAAAAGAATTCAAATGGAAATTTTGCCCAAAAATGAGTGTTTTGGCACCGTTTTTATTTCATATTTATATTAGCTTTGCCGCTGTACCTCGCACAGAGACGGGGGTGGTGCTGTTACCGTGGATTGTGGACAGCATAAGGACATCCCACTTGTCCTTATACCTGACCAGCAACAGGTTTCCACTGGTAAGGGCATGGGTCTCACCCCTGGGTATAGGTACCTGGAGGGGGTGGGCAGGGAGGCCGCGTTGATTTTTCCGCACGGTCCCACAAGCGAACGTGGATCTGGCGGCAAGGGACCTGAACAAGGGAATGCTGGTATAAAAGTTATCCACGTACAAGTGGTAACCCTTATCCAGCAGTGGGTACATAAGGTCCCACACGAGTTTCCCGCTAACACCCAGAGTGGGGGGACATTCTGGGGGTTGAATACGGGAATCTCGCCCCTCGTACACACGAAATTTGTAAGTGTACCCTGAGGTACTCTCACAAATTTTGTATAGCTTCACGCCATACCTCGCCCGCTTTGTGGGAATGTATTGGCGGAAACTGAGTCTCTCCTTGAACGCAACGAGAGACTTATCAACCGCGACCTCCCTTCCAGGTACGTAGGCCTGCTCAAATTTGGCCCCAAAGTGATCGATGACCGGCCGTATCTTATACAGACGGTCATAGGCAGGATCACCTCGGGGGGGACATGCTGCATTATCGGAATAATGCAGACATTTCCGGATGGCCTCAAACCGGGAGCGTGTCATGGCCGTACTGTAGAGTGGGGTCTGGTAGAGGATGTCCCCACTCCAGTATTGCCTGACACTGGGTTTTTGCACTAGACCCATATGCAGCACGAGGCCCCAAAATGTCCTCATCTCGGCTGCACTGACCGGCGTCCAGCCACCGGGTCTAGCCAAAAATGAGCCCGGGTACTGAGCAACGAACTGTTGGGCGTACAGGTTCGTCTGCTCCACCATCAGATTCACAAATGGGCTACTGAAAAAAAAACTAAAAAAGTCCATTTCAGTAAACCCCACTGTGGGAATCTGGATTCCTGGATTGCCAGCAAAATCCGGAATCTCGGGCTCAAAGTCCACTGGGGGACACTAGCTAAGTTCATCGGCAGGGGGCTCCGGTGGGCTTATTTGGTGGGCCGGGAAACCAGTACGAACCCCAGGGCGGCTCGTACTAGTGTAGGCCACAGGATCCCTAGCATGTGGGGCCCCTGGCTCCGCCTGGCGGCGTCTACGCCGCCTTGGGGGCTCATCGTCATCAGATGATGATGAGGAGGATGCGGATGACAAAAGGAACGTGGGGTCATCCTCATCCTCACTGGGGCTCTCGGAGTCGGAGGCAATCTGGGCGTATGCCTCCTCCACCGAGAACATCCGGCGGGCCATGGGTATGTGTGTGTGTGTGTGCGTGTGTGTAAACCTTTATTCTATGTGCGTGTGTGTGGGGGCACGGGTATTCGCGTACTAAAAAGTACAAGCAAAAAAAGTGTTAGAAAAAAAAAATTGCTGATCAGCGGTACAGCGGTGGGGCGCACTGGGGGGAGGGCGCACAGCGCCACCAATGTTTTTAATACTTGAGGGTAGGGTGGACTGTGCCACCAATGTTTTTAATACTGGTGAGGGCGCTCAGCACCACCAATAATAATTAACGTTTAATACCGGAGGCGGGTGTGTTGCCGCAAAATCACATAGCCGGCACCTTTGCTCTGACAGGGAGCTGCGATCAGCGGCAGTAGTTAACCCTCTCAGGTGCGGCACCTGAGCAGTTAACTGCCGCTGATCGCAGCTTCCTGTCATTATAGGCTGGGCACCGCCTCCTGTATTTGTATTAGACATTAACTTTGATTGGTGGCACAGTGCGCCCGCCCCTCCTCCTCCCCTCTCTTCTCATTGGCAGTGCAGCACAGGGGGAAGGAGAGAGTGACTCCTTCTCCCCTGTGCTGCTGAGGGAACATGGCGCACTGACAGCAGCGCACTCATGATCTGCGCTGGACGCATTATCGGCAAGGTTAGATACCGATAAATTCGAAAATCATGAATATTGCCCGATAATATCGGTAACTCCTATAATCGGCCGATCCCTACTGTAAATCTGATGGTCAGCAATATATAACTAAGCTAAGCAAGTTTTTGGCAAAAAAAATCTATTTTCTCATTTCCCTGGTTCTCTTCTATCCCTTGTTTACCTGCAATAACAGCAATCTCTGCCCCTCCCCCTGCTCTGCAAAGGGAGTGAATACAAGTGTTGCCCTGAGTGACATGTCTGAATGCTGGGAAACTCAGCAGCATGTTGTATTTGTAGGACTACAAGTCCTAGCTGTACAATGACACTGCTAATACACACAGGATCTTCCCCCTACCTGTTCTTGTGCAATGCTCTGCAGAACTCCTCTGTCAGCTCCTGTGTCCAGTACTTGTCTCCTCACTGCCTGCAGCTACTCAGTAAAGCCTTCAGCCCTGAGTCTGTGCAGCTGAAGGGGTTAAGAATTCAGGGAGAGTGCAGACGACAGTAAAGGGGGCGTGTGACGTTTCATGTACAGACTCATATCTGATCTCTCAGGCTTGTGCACCAAACATCAGAACAGGTAGAGAAGCTGACATCACAGGTCATATGACCCTCAGTGAAATCTGAGAAAGAAGCAACTACAGATGCAGTAAGTGCATGGTAAAGCTGTTACATTTGCCTAGTTAGAAACATACAAAGAACAAAAAAAAAAAACTCAGTCAACCCCTTTAAGGGATAGTATACTGACTGTGACGAAAGCACCTTCGTCACTGGGAGTTGGAGAGGCCTGCTTGCCAGCCTCTTGCCCTGTGACTATGGCCCCTGGGACACTATTTGGGCATATTGGATTTAAAAGGCTCTGTTTCTGCCCCGTGGACTTTTTACTGGAACTATTTGGGGCATATGACCATGTGCACAGTGGGGCAAAAATAAGACTTCCAGGAATTTCCTGAACCAATCTGGGTGATTTTTGGATAGATTGGCCACCCAGATCGAGCCTATAACAGGGCTGTATACTCCCCTGGCGATAACCCCTAGCTCTTGTTAGAGCTGTTCCTGTTCCTTGTTCCTGTGGTGGTTACGGTGTCGAGTGGAGTGCTTGGAGCCCTCAGGAAGCACTAGGAGCATCTATCAACGGAGGTACCCAGTCGGGGTGCCAGGAGATCCGTTACATTGGTGGCAGCAGTAGGATGGCATCCTAGTGAGAGGAGAAGCAGCTCGGAGACACTGTTCATGGATTTACAAAATTTAGGGCAACGCTAGTATCCATACAGCGCCCGGGGATACAGCAGGATGGAATCACTAGTCATCAGACAGCATTCCATGACGAGGAGGAGGAGGCAGCCGCGGACTACAGGAATGCAGACAGAAAGGAAGTCTTGTATGATGCCCTAGAAAATGCCCAGCGGTGGCGAGGTGAGAGTCTCCCCAGTTATGAGCATCTGCTACAGAAGCGTGTGGCGATACAGATGGGTCTCATGGGAGAGCAGCCCCTGGATAAGTGGGTAACTCCAGAGCCTGGTATGTAAGAAGCTTTGGCTAGATTATGCTTACCAGGCCCTAAGGTGGCATGTCATTTAACATTCCCCCTGGACGGCCGAGCACGACATACCTGAAGGGAAGGATTATGATGGACCTGGGTTACTATGGGAGGCCTTGGAGGAGGACATTGATCTTGGCAGCATGGAGGAGTCTAGGTTTTGAGACATCTACGACTACCGGCTGGGCATGCATGTTTATGCTGACGGATGGGAGGTGAGCAAAGACATGACCCACCTGGTAACAAGGGAGTGAGAGCTGAAGCAGACCTACCATCACCTGCTCAGCTCCATTCATCCCCAACCTACCCGACAAGCAGAGCCAGATCTGTCCTCCTACAACTGGGAAGACTTGGCGGCGATACCCCCTGCTTCCCTACCAACTCCCAAAGTAGGGAACTTCATCGACTGGTTCTGGGAAGACCTCCCGACTGCAGGTAGAGATGGGACCAAAGTCTCTCCACTGGCCCTACAGGGATGCTGGGCAGCCAGCCCAGATCCCCAACTACAGCCAGCGTTACCCGGAGTCCAGACAGTCGGTCTGACTCCCCATCGGCAGTTTACCTTACAGGGAGAGATGACAACCGGTCTCTCTACCCAGCGGCAGGCAGGATCACAGGGGGAGGAGATTGTCAGTCCCCCATCCCTGCAGCAACCAGCATCGCTGGGAGTGGATATGGTCGCACCCACTACCCAGCACCAGGCAGCGTTACCGAGAGTCGAGACAGTCAGTCTGACTCCCCAGCGGCAGTGTGTTGTAAAGGGAGAAGAGACAACCGATCTCTCTCCCCAGCGGCAGCCAGCATCACAGGGAGAGGAGGCAGTCGGTCTCTCTCCCCAGCAGCAGTGTGTCCTACCGGGAGTGGAGACTGCCAGTCACATGGCCCAGCAGCCGTGTACATTAAAGAGAGAGGGTACAACCGGTGCCCCTCTCCAGCAGCAGCTGCTCAACCGAGTCCTGGGGGTAGTGGAAGAGATGTTTATACCCACTGACCCCTTTACAGCAGAAGAGCTGGCATCTGGGCAGAGCGCTGCTAGCCTCTGCCCTACCCTTTCCTTTGATCCAGAGCCTGACTGCTTACAGGTTGTCCTAGCAGAAGTGCTAGCACCAGGGAAGAGCGCAGTTGGCCTCTGCCCACCACGTACCTACAGCTCCATGCCTGGGAACACAAAGGATCACGAAGGAGATCAGGGACAGCGGACGTACCCTCTGCAGCCTAGGACAGACCTAAAAAAGCTGGACACCCAAGAACTACAGATGCAGTACTTGGTTGTGGGTGGGCTTCTCGACTAACTCAGGTACTGACCGACAGGAGGTCAGGTACCTGGTTAGTCTTCCCCTGGGAGGGAAGATGTATTATGAAAGCACCTTCGTCACTGGGAGTTGGAGAGGCCTGCTTGCCAGCCTCTTGCCCTGTGACTATGGCCCCTGGGAAACTATTTGGGCATATTAGATTTCAAAGGCTCTGTTTCTGCCCTGTGGACTTTTTACTGGAACTATTTGGGGCATTTGACCATGTGCACGGTGGGGCAAAAATAAGACTTCCAGGAAATTCCTGAACCAATCTGGGTGATTTTTGGATAGATTGGTCACCCAAATCGAGGCTATCAGGGGATGTAACTTTTATGGGGATATGTGGTGTTTTGGGGTGTTTTCTGTGGTTGGGAAAAATGTGTATTTTATGCCTGTGAGTAATTAAGTCTATTGTGTTTGTTAGATTTGTGGTCATGGCTACGGCAGAGAGCTCGCGCCCCGAAACATGCCGAACCTGACAGAGGAAACCAACCTGCCTAACTAATATGGCTGGAGAGGTGCCCTTAGCCATGCCGCGGGTAAGCCTAAAAGGGGGCAAAAAGACACACAAGTAGGGAGAGAAAACCTTTATTGGCAGCGTACCAAGTTACAATACCAAACTGTGGAATGCCTGGGATATCTCGGCCTGAGGGTTAGGTATGTAGCGCGTGAAGCATGAGGAGCGCCAGCGACCCATTTTTCGGATGACGTGACCGGGGACGTTGTGTTTTGAAGCTGCGGATGCAGCTCCAATGCGGAAGGAGTGCCCTAAAAATGGCCTTGGGGTCGCCAGAGTGCGGACGTGCGAGATGAATTACGAGGCCGTGAGGGCTGAGGCCTGAAACGGGAGCAATGGGTGATCAGGGGCGGAGTCCCCCAGAGCTGTCAGCAGACTCCTGAGTACCTGGACCGGGCACCATGCGTTAGTAGATGGGAAGAACTTCACCTCCACTGGTGGACCCACCTGCGAGGTTTTGGAAGTGAAGAAGTGTAGGGAGAAATGGTCGTGGTACCAGACTAGCTGACCCCTGGTTAGACCCTTGGACCTAGCTGAAGTGCGGGTGAATTTGCCGGGTCTTAAGAACCCATAGAAACTAAGGTACATGGCGGCCTTAATGACTGTGCTGGGAAGGAGCCCAAAAGGAAGACCATCTAGGGAGGTTGAGAGCTTTCTAAATAATCCCCCTGACACGGGCTGCCTGCTCGGGATGGCTGCGTGAACACCCCTTTTCTTAACACCCCTAAGGGTTGCCCTGACTGCTTGGGATAGGAAAACCGACCTACTTTCGGGGTCTTCCAACATGGAGAAATGTTGGACTCCGGCCAAATACAATTTAATGGTATTGAAGGACAGCTTGAGATCAATATGAAAGTAGGCTATGAAAGCTGTGATGTACGTGGTCTTGTCAGTGTCTTGTCTTGGATGTAGGCCCCTGAACCTGTTGAAAGTGTTCCAGGCGGTCCTGTAGTTCCTGGCAGTGTTATGAGTTAAAGACTTCTGCATCAAGGATTTTGCTGAATCAATAAAAAAGGTTTAATCCATCACTAGATATTGATACATCGGAGGAGGTAGCCCCATGCGGTCTGCCTCTGGCATGACCTGAAAGAAAGTTTTGAAATTAAAGCGGGACAAGGGGTCTGCGGCCACATTATGAACTCCCTGAATGTGCCTGCATGCCACATGGAAGTTGTACTCCAGCGAGAGCCAGACCAGCCTGCGGACAAATGACATTATCTGGGGTGACTGCGACCTGCCCTTGGTGATAATGTCCACCACTGTCTGATTGTCAGTGACGAACGCCACAGAAGAGTTGGCCCACTGGCTGCCCCACACCTGGGCTGCCGCTACGACTGGATAGAATTCCAGCAACGGGGATGATTGTAAAGCGCCTCTGGCTGCTGAAACCTCGGGTGGCCAGGGGTCCGCGAACCATTGATTTCCACAGATCGCCGCGAAACCCCCGGAGGCGGCGGCGTCTGAAAAAATCAAGGTGGATGCTGGCCCCAGCTGAGGAACGAACAAAGAGACTCCGTTCCAAGATGCCAAGAAGTCCTCCCACATGGCCAGATCGGCCATGGCTTGGGCATCTAAAGTGATGAGGCTGTCTTGCTCGGGGGCTGAGGGGAGTAACTGGAGGAGCTTGGACATGAAGGCCCTGCCCTGGGGCATGACTTTGGTGGCAAAGTTGAGCATGCCTAGTAGGGACTGCAACTCGACCTTGGTGCACGTCCTGCTGCCTGCTGCTGTTGAGATGGCCTCCTTGATTTTTGCCAACTTCTCGGCTGGCAACCTGGCCTCCATCTTCCCTGTGTCCAAGATTATGCCCAGGAAGGTAATTACCGTCGCGGGGCCTTCCGTTTTCGAAGTTGCCACCGGAACATTGAGTTGGCCAAACAGCCGCAGCAGAGCCTGGAGCTTACAAGGCTGGCGGTCTGGGCTCTCGATTATAAGAAAGTCATCCAAGTAATGGATGACCATAGGGCAATCGCAGTGGTTGACCAGGATCCAATGCAATGCCTGAGCGAACTGGTCGAACAGCCAGGGACTGCTCTTGGACCCGAACGTCAGGCGATTGGCAAAGAAATACTGGTCTTGCCACTTGATGCCATAGAACCTCCAAAGCTGTGGATGAATGGGCAGCAATTTAAAGGCATTGGCGATATCTGCCTTGGCCAACCATGCCCCCCGACCTACTTGGAGGATCAGTTGGATGGCCTCGTCTATGGTGGCGTAACTCATGGAAAACTACTCGGATGGCACTAAGGAGTTGAGACTGGGTGTGCTGGAGCCATGAGGTGCCGACAAGTCATAGATGAGACGTTTTTTATTTGTGAACTGCTTGGACACAATACCAATGGGGTTAATCCTCCAGAGGTCGAATGGTATGAAGGGAAAGGGGCCGATGAGAAACCCTTTCTCCAATTCCGACCTGATCAGAGTCCCTACCGGCTCGGGATCCCTGATTGCGGACAGCAGATTGGGCCCTTCCCAAGAAGTTTGTGGGAGAGCTACCAGACCCGTGTGGAACCCGATAGTGAACCCGGAAATCAGGAACTGCACCAACAGGGATTCTAGCAGAACCACATTGACCCCGCTTAGTCAGGATGGCCTTGCTCTTTGTGGACACGCCCTCTGCGGGTGAGCCCTGAAACAGCCTGCACACACGTGAAGGGCCCTGCATTTGTTGTAGTAACAAGCCTCCTGATTAAAATTATTACACACCTGGCTGTTGCCCAGGAAGACTATTGGCCTACCTAGTTTGTCCGTGGTTGAGCCAGGCCGTTGGAGGGACCCGGAGCTACTACGAAGGGATCTGCCCTGGGACGTGGAGGGACCTGAGTTGGGGCACCATTCAGCGGAGTGAGCGACGGACTGGCATGACGCACATGCCGGGGCCATGAGGCCCGCGAAATGTCGGCAGAAGAGCTCCATGTCCATGGCCGCCCAGTTCGTGAGGTGCTAGAATTGGACCAGTGAGGCGGCGGCTTTTGCAAGTCCGTGACCCTGTAAAGGTATGTGTCCAACTCCTCCCGCCTCTCAGGATGGACAGAGCAGATGACGTCCCTGAATAAGCTAAACGCGAGGACAAACTCCGTGATGGTTAGCTTTTTGTTTAGGCGGGGATCCCTAGCTTTGAGGACGATGGACATGTCGCCGCAAGCAATGGTTTTGCTCTCTACCGTTTCATGGGTAGCTATCAGGATGGACGCCAGATTGACGTCCTTGCCCTCTAAAATATCCTTTTTGATGTTGCTGGGAATAAAGTGGGCTGGAGCTACCTCGGGTGCGTAAAGGACCCTACCTGGGGGAACGAGCCCTGCCGTGGAGGCTACCGGCAAAGGTGAGGCAGCACGTTCGGATGCCAGCCCCTGGTGGGACTCGACGGCCAGGAGTCTGGACTGCACGTCCGAGACTGAGGAGGCAATGGTGTTCATCATGGCATGTAACTGTGTCAGAGACACTTGCAAAGTGGACATGGAGACTTGCTCCAAGTCCGGGGCCGCTGGTTCAGCCATGAGCAGTCTAAATAATTCTGCTTTCCGGGCGGAAGAGGGGTGTTGGATCCCTCTCCTGTTGAGTTCCGCAATCAGCTTCGCAATTGTCCAACTCCTTAGTGATGAGGAGCTGGGCCGCTCGGATGCGGGTGTCTCAGGGATGGATAGGGCTTCCTCGATGTTGGAAATATGCGACATACTGTGGCTGCGAGGTGACAAACAAAATTAATAGCTGAGCTGGAGGCCCCGTATAATATGAAGACGACACCCGAGCCGTGAATGGTGGTAAAAGAAAAAACTAGGGCGGGCGAGTGCCTAGTGCTGTGAAAAGGGTGCTACTGTGGAGGACCTTACCAGACTAAGGCGTGAAAAGGCGTAAGAGCTACAAGGACGTGGCTTCCGACAGGGGGTTTAAACATGGAATAGAACATCAAACCTGGGGTCGTACCGAAGGAAAATAATATGGATCGAATCTGGAAATAAAAACGTGACAGCGACAGAAAATAGTAATTAACAGCGTGAACCTGATCTGTAACCGGTAATGGATGAAATGCTATAAACGTAAACCCGAAGCGTAACGGGAAATAAATACAAAAGAGAAACGTAAGCCTGAAAACGTGACAGGCAACAGACGTGGTACAGTGGATACGTAAGCCTGAAACGTAACAGGCAACATGATATATTAGAAACGTAAGCCTGAAACGTAACAGGCAACAGATAAAAGAAAACGTAAGCCTGAAACGTAACAGGCAACAATTGTGGTACAGTGGATACGTAAGCCTGAACAACGTAACAGGCAACATGATATATTAGAAACGTAAGCCAGAAACGTAACAGGCAACAGAAAAAGAAAAACGTAAGCCCGAAACGTAACAGGCAACAGTCATGATATATTAGAAACGTAAGCCTGAAACGTAACAGGCAACAGACATGATATATTAGAAACGTAAACCTGAAACGTAACAGGCACCAAACGGCAAATAATACGTAAGCCTGGAGCGTGACAGGCAACAGACATGGCATGGTAAAAACGTAAGCCTGTGGCGTCATGGGCAACAGGCGGTAATAAATAATACGTAAGCCTGACACGGAACAGGCCACAGACATGGTAGGGTATGAAGTGAGCCTGAAGCGTAACAGGAGAACAACATGATATGACATACGTGAAACGCATTGATGCGAACCTGCAGCGTGACTGGTGACAGATACGGTGACTGAAAAAGAAGTATTTACCGAAAACGTCCATAGATGTAGCAGAGTGGAATAGGCGGCGGTCGACACGGGCGGAACTGTTTAAGAACCCTTGGCTGACGATATGTGGCTAGCACAGCAATACTGAGTACCAAAAATAATGGATTGTTGTCTACATTCGTAATAACAAGTATGTTTTGAGTGAGAGTGAAAACTAGAGGGAGACCATATGAGACAGAGAAAACTATTGCTGCAACAAAGAGAGTTACTCAATCCAATTTATCTATCTTTAAACGGGTACCCTTTTACATTAAGGAGAGTTCCTGATGCACCAAGGGGAGCCCCAATTCTGCGAAATACATGATTGTGCATGGCAAGCTACACAATGCTACTATGGATTTCTGGGAAAGATATGCAAATTAGCTTCCATAAGCCTATGGCAGAAGATGTTAATTTGCATATCATCATTCTAGAAACCAAAAATAATGGATTGTTGTCTACATTCGTAATAACATGTATGTTTTGAGTGAGAGTGAAAACTGGAGGGAGACCATATGAGACAGATAAAACTATTGCTGCAACAAAGAGCGTTACTCAATCCAATTTATCTATCTTTAAACGGGTACCCCTTTACATTAAGGAGAGCTCCTGATGCACCAAGGGGAGCCCCAATTCTGCGAAATACATGATTGTGCATGGCAAGCTACACAATGCTACTATGGATTTCTGGGAAAGATATGCAAATTAGCTTCCATAAGCCTATGGCAGAAGATGTTAATTTGCATATCATCATTCTAGAAACCAAAAATAATGGATTGTTGCCTACATTAGTAATAACAAGTATGTTTTGAGTGAAAGCGAGAGCATATGAGACAGATAAAACTACTGCTGCAACAAAGAGAGTTTCTCAATCCAATATATCTATCTTTAAACGGGTACCCTTTTACATTAAGGAGAGCTCCTGGTGCACCTAGGGGAGCCCCAATTCTGCGAAATACATGATTGTGCATGGCAAGCTACACAATGCTACTATGGATTTCTGGGAAAGATATGCAAATTAGCTTCCATAAGCCTATGGCAGAAGATGTTAATTTGCATATCATCATTCTAGAAACCAAAAATAATGGATTGTTGTCTACATTCGTAATAACATGTATGTTTTGAGTGAGAGTGAAAACTAGAGGGAGACCATATGAGACATATAAAACTATTGCTGCGACAAAGAGAGTTACTCAATCCAATTTATCTATCTTTAAACGGGTACCCTTTTACATTAAGGAGAGCTCCTGATGCACCAAGGGGAGCCCCAATTCTGCGAGAGTGAAAACTAGAGGGTTTCAACATAACTTTATTAACGAAAAAAACAAATACAAAAGGATGAAACCAATTTTTGTAAAATAATAAATAAAGAAAGCACATAATATATGACTTTGAAAAAATAATATATAATCTCACATAACTAATACCTTTTATCAATTTCCATAATTCAAAAACTCTTCCTACATTTTTAATCACAACTTAATTTAGTCATTTGACACAAACCAAACACAACAAAATTAATCATCATCAAATATTTGAACTCTTCTACTTTTCTTTATCATATATATCAAAAGAGCATCATATATAGAGTTCAACTCTTCCATTGTAACATCTATTTTTTTGTCTAGAACTCTTACCAACCAGTTACCTGGTTCATAAACTCTCAAAAACCGCTCTGGATCAACTTCATAAGTAT
This sequence comes from Bufo bufo, assembly GCF_905171765.1. NCBI lineage: Eukaryota > Metazoa > Chordata > Amphibia > Anura > Bufonidae > Bufo > Bufo bufo. Next base: position 374,003,478 of record NC_053389.1, read on the forward strand.
GTGCAACAACATTACGTGCTTTCCTTAGATCATCTCCTGGATACCACTTATGCAATATTGAATACCATTTTTCTTCCTCACTCTTTTCCCTCTCCTTTCTACTTTTCTCTTCATCCTCTGAAGCTGACAACTCTAGTCCCAACTTAACTTCTAATTTCTCCTTCTCCAGTTCATTTAAATCTTCTATCTTTTTTGTTTTTCCTCCCTCAGATTCCTGGGTTTCCTTTCCTCCATCAGACTCCTTAATTTTCTTACTCTCAAACTTTTCTGTTTTTCCCTCTCTTCTTTTGGGACAAGCAACCTGGGTTTTCTTTTCTCCCTCAGGCTCCTTAACCTCCTCTCTACTCTCATCCTTCTTTTTAGTCTCTTTACTCTCCTTATCAACCTCTCTATCACCTCCCTCCTCTTTCTTCTGGGGACAGGAGGCAAAAAGGTGACCCACATTACCACACTTATAACATTTCCTCTCTTCTTTACATGTTTCAACATGATGACCAATACATTGACATTTAACACACCATTGATTAGTACAATCCCTTCTTTTATGACCATAGTGTCTACAATTTCGGCAAAAAACAGACATACCATCAAAAAATAAATCGCCGTTTACTTTACCAATTTTAAATCGTCTTGGTGGAAATACAATTTCCCCCCCCATCCTTCTCAAAAAAAGTAACGAGAAACTTCCATTTCATAGTCCATATCCCATAATTATTATAAACTTTACCTACTGAGGTCACTTTATTGCAATACTTTACTAAAAAAGTCAAAATGTCCTCCTCCAGAATATAAGGACTGTACATAAGGACAGTCACCAGTCTCTGTCTTGGAAAATGCGGCATTACCACCACACCTTCCAGAATAGGATCTAGTCCACACCACTCCAGCCGTTTAAGTACCTCCGAACATATCTCCTCCGAAATAAAGACCACATCATATAGTCCATGTTTATGGAACTCCAACATAGCCAACACGAATTCCTTCCGGATATCAATCAGTCCCAGCAAAATATCTTCCACTAGGAAGGAAAGTCCCCTCTCCCTCTTCCGCGGGTCTTGCAACAGGAACCGAACTCCATTCCTCATTCTCTGATACACAGGCACCTCTCCAGACTCATGACCTCCTGGGTCAGGAACTCCTCCTCCATCAAGATTCTGGATCTCCATCGCCAAAGATTCACCACGAAACACCAACTCTGGAACCAACTCAGTGCCCTTCACCTACCACCGAAGTAGTAGGCAGGTATAGTGATCGCCTGTCGTTGCCTGGGGACTAAGCCGCCTGCCCAATAGTAGCGATGGTTAAGACCCTGGCTATAAACCAGGGCCCGCTCCAAAGACCGAGCAGCCGGGTACCCCAGGCACCTTCTGACCAAGACCCAATGTATCCCTACACTTGATCTTAGCCAAAAGGCCGAAAAGCGATCCCTGGGTTACAGCAATTTTTTATTTTATTTTTTTAAAACCATCAGGTTTGGTTAAAAATAGCAAAAACAAGCTCATCAACCAAATCATCATATGGCCTCTTTTAATTCAAAAAAATATTACATATAAATTACAGCAAAACAAGCTTTTTCCACTTTTGAAATTTCCACACCCCTTCGGCATCAAAACCACTTCCTTTTCTAAGATCCCACAAATAGCAAAGATATAATCGACTCAGGAATATTTTAACACACTCATCCACATCCCATACCTCTCTCTTATACACATAAATATTTCTAGCATCGCATAAAACCTCCTTAAGACAGGTCATCAACAGCCACAACACTCTACTCTTTTTTTTGCAAGATATCCCAATCCCAAACAACACAAAAGCATATGTTAAGACATTTAAACCAGTCAACTCTTTAATTAAACCTCTCACCTTTCTAAATACTTCTTGGGCAAACATACAGTTCCAAAATAAATGTAAAACACTCTCACACCCTCCACAACCCTGTCTTGGACATACATCATTCCTTACCAAACCCCGTCTCTTCTGTATCTCTCTAACCGGCAAAGCCCCTTGCATACTTAACCACACCATATCTCTCTGTTTATTTGTCATTCCATCCATACTTACATTCTTCCACACTTTCTCGGCCTCTGATGAAGACAGCAGGTTAATATCTGCTGCCACCTCCTCCTTCTTACATACATTCAGCACTCTCTTTTTATTTCTAAGTTCATTCACACTCAATTTAGCCAATCCATTTCTCTTCACAAAACTCTCCAATCCTATGTACCAGTAGGGACAAACAAAGGCCACTGGTTGTCTCAGGCTTCTTTCACACCATCCCAAACGACACAACAACCAACCCCCAGTATACCTCACCATACAGGCCACCTTACCACTACCATTTAACAACCTCAATACATTCACCATAAAATTAATGCACAAATATAAATTAACATCTGGAAAATTCAAACCACCATTCTCCCTAAACTTCACAACTGTCTCACGCCTCACTCTTTCCATTTTAACACCCCACAAAAATAAGAACAAAACTCAACTAATTCGCCTTAATTCCATATAAGTTGGGGGGAATACATTCCCAACAAAAAGTAATATTGGCAAAACAACACATTTAATAACTAAAATTTTACCAGTATATGTTAGTTTACGTAATTTCCAAAAATCCAGCTTTTTTATCACTCTATTTCTCACTTCAATCCAATTCTCATGCCCATTCAACCTCTCATCAAACTTAATACCCAGCACTTTTATACTATCAACCACCTTCACACCCAAATCTGAAACATCACATCCACCCCCAAAGCACTTCACCTCACACTTATTCCAGTTCACTCTAAAGGCTGAAGCTCCACAAAAGAAATTTGTAAGCAACTTAGCCCTTTGTAGCTCAGCTTTATTTTCGCTTACCACACATACGCCATCCATATATCCAAAAACTTTCACACTCCTACCACCACTCCCAGGCAGACTAACTCCTCTCATAAACTTATCCTTTCTAATTAAACCCAATAATGGTTCTATGGCACAAATAAAGACTGCCGGCGAAAGCGGGCATCCTTGTCTAACACCTGATCCTACCTTAATTTGATCACTCTCAAAACCATTCACTAATATTCGACTCCCAATCTCCTCATACAAACTCCTTACAGCTCTAACAAACACATTCGGAAACCCCATTCTTTCTAAGACATTAAACAAAAAAACATGAGAAAGCCTATCGAAGGCTTTTTCGAAATCCAATGACAAAACATTTATACTTCTATCTCTCTGTAATCCATCCCACAAAATATCTCTCAACAAACTTAAATTTCCAGAAATACTTCGACCAGGCACCCCACACACTTGTTCCTCCTGCACCACTTGATCAATCACCCCACTCATCCTTTTTGACAACAATCTTGCATACCCCTTATAATCAACATTCAACAAAGTAATTGGTCTCCAATTGCGCAAATCACTTCTTACATCCTTCTTAAAAATTAATACAACACTCCCTTCTTTCATTGATTTACTAATCTTACCTTCTTTCCACATATACTCATACAACTCCAATAAATCTTTACCCACAATATCCCAAAATTTTATATAAAATTCTACTGGTACACCATCCCTACCTGGTGTCTTGTTCCTAGCCATCCCATTTATTATATCCCTTACCTCCTCTTCAGAAATACCCTTAACTAAACCTCCTTTATCCTCAATCCCTAACTTTTCTTCCAAAACCCCAAGTACTTCTTCCTCTAAACCCACGTCCCTCTCCTTTTCTCTATATAACTCCTTATAAAAATCTTCTACTACTCTCATAACATCCTCCCCAAAAACCTCCACATCATTCCCATCTTTCACCCCTTCTAGATCCATCCTTGTACTCACCACCTTTTTAAAGAAAAACCTAGAACAGCACTCATCTTTTTCTATTACATCCATCTTTGCTTGATATATGATTTGTTTCCCTCTATCACGCAGTAAATCACTCATAATCTTCCTTTCCTCGCATAAGTCCTCATCCACATCAAAACCTAGTTCTCTTAATCCATACAAAAACTCCAACCTCATATTACATCTAACATACCTATTTCTCACTCTTGCTGCCCATTTATAACCCATCCTTTTAAAGAACACTTTTACCTTCTCTTTTACCCAATCCCACCATTCCAAAACACACTCAAACTCATTCTTCTTCTGAGACCACCCATCATACAATTTTTTAAATTTTCCTCTTACTTCCACATCATCTAACATACGCACATTCATTTTCCATATTCCTCTACCATACTTCCTCACTCCTTCTATTTCCAATTCACACCGCAAATACTCATGATCTGAATAACCTACATGCATTTGTGAATAACTTTTAACAAAAAACTTCCTAGAAACAAAAAAATAATCCAATCTGGAGTGTATTCCCCCCCTATCCGCATGAAACATAGCAGGCACAGGGTTAATCTTACATATCTTCACTACATCACTCAACATATTATCACTCATACTTTGCAAAAAGGCTTTACTTGTAACATCCATTCTATCTCCCTCCAAATGACAATTAATATCTCCAACTATAATACAAGGGATTCTACCTGGCAAATAAACATTAATTTTCTCAAATAACTCTTTCCTTGCATTCTTTTCTGCAGGCGCATAAATATTAATAATTCGAAAAATAAAATTCCTAAATTTAACATAAATCAAAAGACACCTTCCAGGATCAATGACTACATAACGGTCAATTACAAAATTAGCATTTTTAAATAATATACCCACCCCATCATTTCTATTACATGAAGAGGTGGACCAGATAGAATCCCCATAACGCCATTCAGATTTTTGAGGAACTTCCACCAACCCACATTCCTGCAGGCAAAAAATATCACCCGATCTTGAAGCAATGTCTTCCAATATCGCCGATCTCCTAGCCCTATTCCTGAATACCCTCACATTGAGGGAACCTACAGCAAACTTATTAGAGATGACAAACTAAATAGAAACAATAGGTCATGAATTCGGAGGCATCTTCATCACTTCTGCTAAGTGCTCCACCTCTTCGGCATTCAGAAAGGCTTGAGAATCATCGCTCATAGGACTTAACAAATCACTGAAGCAAAACCAGGAGATTCTGGTAATGGTTGCCCACAAGGGGGGGTACCATCTTCAAAGGGCTCTGGAGCAGTATCCCTTTTGGGTCTCTTCGCAGAAACCCTTTGCCAGTCATCGCCATTCCCATTCTCTTGCCTAAACTGAAATAATTCCCCATTCCCTTCTGGAATAATGGGCTTGTCTGAGAGTACACAGGGGGGCGGGACTATCTGCCCCTTCTGGCTTTCCCCCGCGGCTTTCATGGGCTCAGGCTCCTCACCTTGCTTCTGTCCAGGGACATCATCTACGGGCTGTGACTCTGTTTGTTGTAACCCCCCATTTGGGTCCTCCGCTCCATCCTGAGAGGCCTCATATCCCCCATCAGGCCGACCTGGCTTCCACCGCTTTTCCACCAATTTTGTGGTTCTACGCAGAGCTTCTGCGTAACTGCGACCAGGGATTAGGACCTTTGGACAATCCTTACAGGCATGACCAGTCTTGCCACAGGCATCACATTTACGAACCTTTACACACTCAGCCGCCTCATGACCTGGTTCCCCACAGTTACGACAACATCTCCCAATGGTACACTCATTAGCCACATGCCCAAATTTGAAACATTGTCTACAATACTTTGGTTGCCCTTCGTAATATAGAAAACCCCTATACCCACCAATTGAAAAATTTGCAGGAGGGTGTTTGACACCCCCAATACCATCCGGCGAAGGGGACAGCCTAACCCAGAATCTGTATTTGCCAGTCGCTAGACCTCACCTATCAAACAGTTTTTGAGGCCCCCTAACAGTTGTAGAGTATTGTAGCAAAAAAGCACGTACCAGATCCAACGGTGTGTACGGGTTATAAAGATGAATGGTAATAGCGCTCTCCTCCATTAGAAAAGCCGGAAAGATGTCGAAATTATGCAGTATTGAGGCCGAATCTTCCCTCTTTAAGGTCTTCACTTTCTCATAGACGTTATAGCAAATTTCTTCCTCCACAAGGGTTGATTCGAATCGCCCCACCTTCGGAAAGTCTTGTAGACAGACAATGTATCCGAAATCCAACTCCAGCGCTTTCACGACCACATCTTCCACCATGGTCTGCCTTCCGATCCGCCCAACAAAATCTGGCTTTGCCAGAAAACGGAGAGTATTTCGTACTCCCTCTCGCTCCATAGCGATGCGTATGCAAAAGACGATCCCCTCTCGTTGTGCTGGGACTAAGCCGCTCCCCTATAGCAGCAGGGAGGTAAGACACCGGCTATAAACCGGCGCCCCCCTCCCAGGCCGAGGAGTCGGGTACCCAGCACACCCTCCGGCCAAGATCCTATGTGTCCCCACACGGATCTTAGCCAAAAGGCCGAGAAGCGATCCCTGAGTTACAGCAACAGCATATGAGACAGGGAAAACTATTGCTGCAACAAAGAGAGTTACTCAATCCAATTTATCTATCTTTAAACGGGTACCCTTTTACATTAAGGAGAGCTCCTGATGCACCAAGGGGAGCCCCAATTCTGCGAAATACATGATTGTGCATGGCAAGCTACACAATGCTACTATGGATTTCTGGGAAAGATATGCAAATTAGCTTCCATAAGCCTATGGCAGAACATGTTAATTTGCATATCATCATTCTAGAAACCAAAATTAATGGATTGTTGCCTACATTAGTAATAACAAGTATGTTTTGAGTGAGAGTGAAAACTAGAGGGAGACCATATGAGACAGAGAAAACTATTACTGCAACAAAGAAAGTTACTCAATCCAATTTATCTATCTTTAACCACCTCAGCCCCCAGTGCTTAAACACCCTGAAAGACCAGGCCACTTTTTACACTTCTGACCTACACTACTTTCACCGTTTATTGCTCGGTCATGCAACTTACCACCCAAATGAATTTTACCTCCTTTTCTTCTCACTAATAGAGCTTTCATTTGGTGGTATTTCATTGCTGCTGACAATTTTACTTTTTTTGTTATTAATCAAAATTTAACGATTTTTTTGCAAAAAAATTTCATTTTTCACTTTCAGTTGTAAAATTTTGCAAAAAAAACGACATCCATATATAAATTTTTCGCAAAATTAATTGTTCTACATGTCTTTGATAAAAAAAAAATGTTTGGGTAAAAAAAAATGGTTTGGGTAAAAGTTATAGCGTTTACAAACTATGGTACAAAAATGTGAATTTCCGCTTTTTGAAGCAGCTCTGACTTTCTGAGCACCTGTCATGTTTCCTGAGGTTCTACAATGGCCAGACAGTACAAACACCCCACAAATGACCCCATTTCGGAAAGTAGACACCCTAAGGTATTCACTGATGGGCATAGTGAGTTCATAGAACTTTTTATTTTTTGTCACAAGTTAGTGGAAAATGATGATTTTTTTTTTTTTTTCTTACAAAGTCTCATCTTCCACTAACTTGTGACAAAAAATAAAAACTTCCATGAACTCACTATGCCCATCAGCGAATACCTTGGGGTGTCTTCTTTCCAAAATGGGGTCACTTGTGGGGTAGTTATACTGCCCTGGCATTCTAGGGGCCCAAATGTGTGGTAAGGAGTTTGAAATCAAATTCTGTAAAAAATGGCTGGTGAAATCCGAAAGGTGCTCTTTGGAATGTGGGCCCCTTTGCCCACCTAGGCTGCAAAAAAGTGTCACACATGTGGTATCTCCGTATTCAGGAGAAGTTGGGGAATGTGTTTTGGGGTGTCATTTTACATATACCCATGCTGGGTGAGATAAATATCTTGGTCAAATGCCAACTTTGTATAAAAAAATGGGAAAAGTTGTTTTTTGCCAAGATATATCTCTCACCCAGCATGGGTATATGTAAAATGACACCCCAAAACACATTCCCCAACTTCTCCTGAGTACGGCGATACCAGATGTGTGACACTTTTTTGCAGCCTAGGTGGGCAAAGGGGCCCACATTCCAAAGAGCACCTTTCGGATTTCACCAGTCATTTTTTACAGAATTTGATTTCAAACTCCTTACCACAGATTTGGGCCCCTAGAATGCCAGGGCAGTATAACTACCCCACAAGTGACCCCATTTTGGAAAGAAGAGACCCCAAGGTATTCCGTGAGGGGCATGGCGAGTTCCTAGAATTTTTTATTTTTTGTCACAAGTTAGTGGAAAATGATGATTTTTTTTTTTTTTCTTACAAAGTCTCATATTCCACTAACTTGTGACAAAAAATAAAAACTTCCATGAACTCACTATGCCCATCAGCGAATACCTTGGGGTGTCTTCTTTCCAAAATGGGGTCACTTGTGGGGTAGTTATACTGCCCTGGCATTCTAGGGGCCCAAATGTGTGGTAAGGAGTTTGAAATCAAATTCTGTAAAAAATGGCTGGTGAAATCCGAAAGGTGCTCTTTGGAATGTGGGCCCCTTTGCCCACCTAGGCTGCAAAAAAGTGTCACACATGTGGTATCTCCGTATTCAGGAGAAGTTGGGGAATGTGTTTTGGGGTGTCATTTTACATATACCCATGCTGGGTGAGATAAATATCTTGGTCAAATGCCAACTTTGTATAAAAAAATGGGAAAAGTTGTCTTTTGCCAAGATATATCTCTCACCCAGCATGGGTATATGTAAAATGACACCCCAAAACACATTCCCCAACTTCTCCTGAGTACGGCGATACCAGATGTGTGACACTTTTTTGCAGCCTAGGTGGGCAAAGGGGCCCACATTCCAAAGAGCACCTTTCGGATTTCACCAGTCATTTTTTACAGAATTTGATTTCAAACTCCTTACCACAGATTTGGGCCCCTAGAATGCCAGGGCAGTATAACTACCCCACAAGTGACCCCATTTTGGAAAGAAGACACCCCAAGGTATTCGCTGATGGGCATAGTGAGTTCATGGAAGTTTTTATTTTTTGTCACAAGTTAGTGGAATATGAGACTTTGTAAGAAAAAAAAATATATAAAAATCATCATTTTCCACTAACTTGTGACAAAAAATAAAAAATTCTAGGAACTCGCCATGCCCCTCACGGAATACCTTGGGGTGTCTTCTTTCCAAAATGGGGTCACTTGTGGGGTAGTTATACTGCCCTGGCATTCTAGGGGCCCAAATGTGTGGTAAGGAGTTTGAAATCAAAATGTGTAAAAAATGGCTTGTGAAATTCGAAAGGTGCTCTTTGGAATGTGGGCCCCTTTGCCCACCTAGGCTGCAAAAAAGTGTCACATATCTGGTATCTCCGTATTCAGGAGAAGTTGGGGAATGTGTTTTGGGGTGTCATTTTACATATACCCATGCTGGGTGAGATAAATATCTTGGTCAAATGCCAACTTTGTATAAAAAAATTGGAAAAGTTGTCTTTTGCCAAGATATTTCTCTCACCCAGCATGGGTATATGTAAAATGACACCCCAAAACACATTCCCCAACTTCTCCTGAATACGGAGATACCACATGTGTGACACTTTTTTTGCAGCCTAGGTGGGCAAAGGGGCCCACATTCCAAAGAGCACCTTTCGGACTTCACCAGCCATTTTTTACACATTTTGATTTCAAACTCCTTACCACACATTTGGGCCCCTAGAATGCCAGGGCAGTATAACTACCCCACAAGTTACCCCATTTTGGAAAGAAGACACCCCAAGGTATTCCGTGAGGGGCATGGCGAGTTCCTAGAATTTTTTATTTTTTGTCACAAGTTAGTGGAAAATGATGATTTTTTTTTTTGAGTTTTTTTTCTTACAAAGTCTCATATTCCACTAACTTGTGCCCAAAAATAAAAACTTCCATGAACTCACTATGCCCATCAGCGAATACCTTGGGGTGTCTTCTTTCCAAAATGGGGTCACTTGTGGGGTAGTTATACTGCCCTGGCATTCTAGGGGCCCAAATGTGTGGTAAGGAGTTTGAAATCAAATTCTGTAAAAAATGACTGGTGAAATCCGAAAGGTGCTCTTTGGAATGTGGGCCCCTTTGCCCACCTAGGCTGCAAAAAAGTGTCACACATCTGGTATCTCCGTATTCAGGAGAAGTTGGGGAATGTGTTTTGGGGTGTCATTTTACATATACCCATGCTGGGTGAGAGATATATCTTGGCAAAAGACAACTTTTCCCATTGTTTTATACAAAGTTGGCATTTGACCAAGATATTTATCTCACCCAGCATGGGTATATGTAAAATGACACCCCAAAACACATTCCCCAACTTCTCCTGAATACGGAGATACCACATGTGTGACACTTTTTTGCAGCCTAGGTGGGCAAAGGGGCCCACATTCCAAAGAGCACCTTTCGGATTTCACAGGCCATTTTTTACAGAATTTGATTTCAAACTCCTTACCACACATTTGGGCCCCTAGAATGCCAGGGCAGTATAACTACCCCACAAGTGACCCCATTTTGGAAAGAAGACACCCAAAGGTATTCGCTGATGGGCATAGTGAGTTCATGGAAGTTTTTATTTTTTGTCACAAGTTAGTGGAATATGAGACTTTGTAAGGAAAAAAAAAAAAAATCATCATTTTCCACTAACTTGTGACAAAAAATAAAAAATTCTAGGGACTCGCTATGCCCATCAGCGAATACCTTGGGGTGTCTTCTTTCCAAAATGGGGTCACTTGTGGGGTAGTTATACTGCCCTGGAATTTTCCAGGGGCACAAATGTGTGGTAAGTAGGTAAATGACCTGGTAAGTAGGTAAATGACCTGTGAAATCCGAAAGGTGCTCTTTGGAATGTGGGCCCCTTTGCCCACCTAGGCTGCAAAAAAGTGTCACACATGTGGTATCGCCGTATTCAGGAGAAGTTGGGGAATGTGTTTTGGGGTGTCATTTTACATATACCCATGCTGGGTGAGAGAAATATCTTGGCAAAAGACAACTTTTCCCATTTTTTTATACAAAGTTGGCATTTGACCAAGATATTTATCTCACCCAGCATGGGTATATGCAAAATGACACCCCAAAACACATTCCCCAACTTCTCCTGAATACGGAGATACCACATCTGTGACACTTTTTTGCAGCCTAGGTGGGCAAAGGGGCCCAAATTCCTTTTAGGAGGGCATTTTTAGACATTTGGATACCAGACATCTTCTCACGCTTTGGGGCCCCTAAAATGCCAGGGCAGTATAAATACCCCACATGTGACCCCATTTTGGAAAGAAGACACCCCAAGGTATTCAATGAGGGGCATGGTGAGTTCATAGAAAAAAAAAATTTTGGCACAAGTTAGCGGAAATTGATTTTTTTGATTTTTTTCTCACAAAGTCTCCCTTTCCGCTAACTTGGGACAAAAATTTCAATCTTTCATGGACTCAATATGCCCCTCAGCGAATACCTTGGGGTGTCTTCTTTCCAAAATGGTGTTATTTGTGGGGTGTTTGTACTGCCCTGGCATTTGAGGGTCTCCGCAATCATTACATGTATGCCCAGCATTAGGAATTTCTGCTATTCTCCTTATATTGAGCATACGGGTAATGAGATTTTTTTTTTCCGTTCAGCCTCTGGGCTGAAAGAAAAAAATGAACGGCACAGATTTCTTCATTCGCATCGATCAATGTGGATGAAAAAATCTCTGCCAGAAAAAGGAGGGGAAAGGCGTCTGCCAGGACATAGGAGCTCCGCCCAACATCCATACCCACTTAGCTCGTATGCCCTGGCAAACCAGATTTCTCCATTCACATCAATCGATGTGGATGAATAAATCCTTGCCGGGATTTTTTTTTTTATATATACAAAGTGTTTGCCAAAGTATATGAACACCGCCACCTCCTCAGCTCATATGCCTCGGCAAACGTATCTTTTACTGCAGAGGCGAAATCTCGTCTTGCAGCGCCGCATACACCGACTTGCGTGTAATCTGACAGCAGCGCAATGCTTCTGTCAGAATGCACATCAGTGCTGCAGCTAGTCGATCGGTTGGTCCACCTGGAAGGTAAAAAGAAAAAAAAGAAAAAACCAGGCCGCAACACAATAATTTTATTAACTTTGGAAGAGAACATCTAAACTTTAGCTTTTTGAACTGAACATTAACCTTTTTGCTTACTGGTGTTTTTTTTTTTTTTACCTTTATAGAACAAACCTCTCCTTCCCCATGGGACAATGTGCAAAGCGCAAATCGCCCAAAGATGTGGCGAAGTACGTTATGCACTTTATCCCAGGTGAAAGGAGAGGTTTGCAGCAGCTGTGAGAGAAAGGGCCCTAATAGCCCTGTGTGCCTGTCCTGGTGAGATGTGATCCCTATGCTAGGTGTACCTGTGTGTGGTACTTCCGGAAACACTCTCCTAAGCATAGGGCAGGGTGGTCCAGACAGTCAGGACAGAAATAGCGGGTGTCACGCCTTATTCCACTCCTGCTACAGACACAACATTTTTTTCGGGGTGGCGGTTGGGTTGAGGTACCAGCAACGACACTGGGGAAATGTCGCTCGTATACGGCTAACTACACTGGTGGATGGGGCCACGGAACCTCCTGGATAAAGGAGGTTCTCGATGATCTCTTCCTGGAATTTGAGGAAGGATCCTGTTCTCCCAGCCTTACTGTAGAGAACAAAACTATTATACAGCGCCAATTGAATTAAATATACAGACACCTTCTTATACCAGCGTCTGGTTCTGCAGGAAACTAAATAGGGAGCCAACATCTGGTCATTGAAGTCCACCCCTCCCATGAGCGCATTATAGTCGTGGACTGAGAGGGGCTTTTCAATGACACGGGTTGCCCTTTCAATTCGGATTGTCGTGTCTGCGTGAATGGAGGAGAGCATGTAAACGTCACGCTTGTCTCTCCATTTCACCGCGAGCAGTTCTTCGTTACACAAGGCAGCCCTCTCCCCCCTTGCAAGACGGGTGGTTACAAGCCGTTGGGGGAAGCCCACGCGACTAGTTCGCGCGGTGCCACAGGCGCAAATCCGTTCTATAAACAAATGCCTAAAGAGGGCCACACTTGTGTAAAAATTGTCCACATAAAGATGGTACCCCTTGCCGAATAAGGGTGACATCAAGTCCCAGACTGTCTTCCCACTGCTCCCCAGGTAGTCAGGGCAACCGACCGGCTCCAGGGTCTGATCTTTTCCCTCATAGATCCGAAATTTGTGGGTATAGCCTGTGGCCCTTTCACAGAGCTTATACAATTTGACCCCATACCGGGCACGCTTGCTTGGGATGTATTGTTTGAAGCCAAGGCGCCCGGTAAAATGTATTAGGGACTCGTCTACGCAGATGTTTTGCTCAGGGGTATACAAATCTGCAAATTTCTGGTTGAAATGGTCTATGAGGGGCCGAATTTTGTGGAGCCGGTCAAAAGCTGGGTGGCCTCTGGGACGGGAGGTGGTGTTGTCGCTAAAGTGCAGGAAACGCAGGATGGTCTCAAAACGTGCCCTGGACATAGCAGCAGAGAACATGGGCATGTGATGAATCGGGTTCGTGGACCAATATGACCGCAATTCATGCTTTTTGGTTAGACCCATGTTGAGGAGAAGGCCCAGAAAAATTTTAAGTTCGGAAACTTGGACTGGTTTCCACCGGAAAGGCTGGGCATAATAGCTTCCCGGGTTTGCGGTTATAAATTGTGTGGCATACCGGTTTGTCTCTGCCACGACTAAGTCCAAGAGCTCCGCAGTCAAGAACAGCTCAAAAAAATCCCAGGGCCGTACTGATCTGAGCCGTCTCAACCCGAACTCCAGACTGGGCGGTGAAAGGGGGAACTAATGGTGCGGCTGAAGTTGGTGACTGCCAATCAGGGTTTGCCAGCACCTCAGGGATTCTAGGGGCTCTACGGGCCTGTCTGTGCGGTGGCTGCAACGGGGTAACTATTGCACGTGCCACCGTACCAGCTTCAACTGCCCTTCTGGTGCTCGCTACTTCACCATGTTGTACGGCAGTGCTGGTACTAGGTCCAGGGAGGGCTGCGCTGCTGGTGTATGCCTCACCACGTGATCCGGCAGCGACAGCCCCACTCTGCTGCTCTTGAAACAGATCCTGCACAACCTGTGGTCTAGCGACACGGGGCCAGGTACGCCTGGTGCTGCCAGGGACCTCAACCTCCTCGTCCGAACTTTGGGTCAGAGAGCCACTGCTTTCTACAGGTTCATATTCTGACCCGCTAGATTCGTCAGATGAGGGTTCCCATTCCTCATCCGACTGGGTCAGAATCCTGTAGGCCTCCTCAGAAGAATACCCCCTGTTTGACATTTTGGACTACTAAATTTAGGGGTATTCCCTGAGACTACCCAAGAAAAAAAGCAAGCCTGTCTTACAAAGGGGAGGCTAGCGAAGTACAGGAGGCTGCTGCGGTTGATAAAAAATATCAAAACTGATTTTTTTATCGCCGCAGAGCGTGTAAAGTGAATGTGCAGTGATCAAATTTTTTTTATTTTTTGTCACTGCGGTGGGTCGGGCGTGGGTGAACGCACGTGTGGGCGACCGATCAGGCCTGATCGGGCAAACACTGCGTTTTGGGTGGAGGGCGAGCTAAGGTGACACTAATACTATTATAGATCTGACCGTGATCAGTTTTGATCACTTACAGATACTATAAAAGTGCAAATGCTGATTAGCGATACGCTAATCAGCGAATCAGTGACTGCGGTGCGGTGTGCTGGGCGCTAACTTATCCCTAAACTACCTAACCAAGGGGCCTAAACTAATCCTAAAACCTAACAGCCAATACTAGTAAAAAAAAAATGTCAGTTTACACTGATCACTTTTTGTCTTTCACTAAGTGATTGACAGGGGGCGATCAAGGGGTTAATTTGGATGATGGGGGTGATGGATGGTGATCAGGGGCTAAGGGTAGTGTTTTGTGTGTACTCACAGTGATGTCTGCTCCTCTGCTGGATCCAACCGACGAAAAGGACCAGCAGAGGAGCAGAGAAGCCATATAACAGATCATATTTACTAATATGATCTGTTATATGACTTGTGATTGGATTTTTTAAAAATCAGCAACCTGCCAGCGACGATCATTGGCTGGCAGGTTGCTGATGCAATAGTCCTTTAACTTTTGCCGGCCCGCGATGCGCATACGCGGGCCGGCTGTGACCGAAATCTCGCGTCTCGCGAGAGGACACGCCGGCGCGTCCAGGTGGAATGAAACAACCACCTCCAGGACGCGTCTGTGCGTACAGCGGTCCGGAGGTGGTTAAACAGGTACCCTTTTACATTAAGGAGAGCTCCTGATGCACCAAGGGGAGCACCAATTCTGCGAAATACATGATTGTGCATGGCAAGCTACACAATGCTACTATGGATTTCTGGGAAAGATATGCAAATTAGCTTCCATAAGCCTATGGTAGAAGATGTTAATTTGCATATTATCGTTCTAGAAACCAAAAATAATGGATTGTTGCCTACATTAGTAATAACAAGTATGTTTTGAGTGAAAGCGAGAGCATATGAGACAGATAAGACTACTGCTGCAACAAAGAGAGTTTCTCAATCCAATATATCTATCTTTAAACGGGTACCTTTTAACATTAAGGAGAGCTCCTGATGCACCAAGGGGAGCCCCAATTCTGCGAAATACATGATTGTGCATGGCAATCTACACAATGCTACTATGGATTTCTGGGAAAGATATGCAAATTAGCCTCCATAAGCCTATGGCAGAAGATGTTAATTTGCATATCATCATTCTAGAAACCAAAAATAATGTATTGTTGTCTACATTCGTAATAACAAGTATGTTTTGAGTGAGAGTGAAAACTAGAGGGAGACCATATGAGACAGAGAAAACTATTGCTACAACAAAGAGAGTTACTCAATCCAATTTATCTATCTTTAAACGGGTACCCTTTTACATTAAGGAGAGCTCCTGATGCACCAAGGGGAGCCCCAATTCTGCGAAATACATGATTGTGCATGGCAAGCTACACAATGCTACTATGGATTTTTGGGAAAGATATGCAAATTAGCTTCCATAAGCCTATGGCAGAAGATTTTAATTTGCATATCATCATTCTAGAAACCAAAAATAATGGATTGTTGTCTACATTAGTAATAACACGTATGTTTTGAGCGAGAGCATATGAGACAGATAAAACTACCGCTGCAACAAAGAGAGTTTCTCAATCCAATATATCTATCTTTAAAAGGGTACCGTTTTACATTAAGGAGAGCTCCTGATGCACCAAGGGGAGCCCCAATTCTGCGAAATACATGATTGTGCATGGCAAGCTACACAATGCTACTATGGATTTCTGGGAAAGATATGCAAATTAGCTTCCATAAGCCTATGGCAGAAGATGTTAATTTGCATATCATCATTCTAGAAACCAAAAATAATGGATTGTTGCCTACATTAGTAATAACAAGTATGTTTTGAGTGAAAGCGAGAGCATATGAGACAGATAAAACTACTGCTGCAACAAAGAGAGTTTCTCAATCCAATATATCTATCTTTAAACGGGTACCCTTTTACATTAAGGAGAGCTCCTGATGCACCTAGGGGAGCCCCAATTTTGCGAAATACATGCTTGTGCATGGCAAGCTACACAATGCTACTATGGATTTCTGGGAAAGATATGCAAATTAGCTTCCATAAGCCTATGGCAGAAGATGTTAATTTGCATATCATCATTCTAGAAACCAAAAATAATGGATTGTTGTCTACATTCGTAATAACAAGTATGTTTTGAGTGAGAGTGAAAACTAGAGGGAGGGTTTCAACACAATTTTATTAATCAGAAAAACATAAATAAATATAACAACTGTGATAAAAATTGCAGACATAAATATAAATAAGGATAAAACTTGAGGACATAATTACTTATTGTACAATGGAATTCCATAAAGACAGACACCACATTGTTGTTGCTTCTTTTCGACCTAAGTACTTTTTGTCTCTCAAATAATAAATATACATTTCACTCAAAGCAATTTTAATACAATCATTAGAATTAATAAAATCATGTTTAAAAATTAAAATATTTCTGACTTTCCATAAGGCACTTTTAAAACAATTAATAATTGTCCAACATAAAATCTGCTGCTTTGGGCTACGTCATGTAAAAAGACCATAAAAAATACATTCAAAATTTAGATCTTTCAAACCACATATCCATTTTAAAAGTGGGCCCATCTTTCTCCATACCTCCTGTGCGAAAGAACAATTCCAGAAGAGGTGCATGACTGACTCATCGTCCCCACATCTTGGTCTCGGACACCTGGCTCTCGCCACCAGTCCTCGCCTATGCTGGAACTCACATGTAGGGAGGCACTGGTGGACGATTGCCCAGGCAAGGTCTTTGTGACCGTTTGCTAAGAATTTCCCAAAAACATTGCGCCATACCGTCTTAGACCTTGCCTGCGAAAAATTTGAAACAGTCAGCACCTCCTCCTTTTTCCTGTATATCAATGGAACTTTCTTCTGGTCCCCCAAAATGTCAGGCTCTAATTCTTGAAGCCCCAAGAGCCTGACCGTTTTCTCCAGCACCGCATAATGCTTTGGGGGACACAGAAGCACAGGAGAGTCTAGAGGGATTCTAAACCATCTTTTAAAAACCATTCCTGCAGCATATTTTAAAAAATAACTAAAAGTGCCTTTGGAATTATACAATCTAAAACAAAAACAGAATACTTAATATAAAAGAAGGTAAAAAGGTTCGGCATATCTCTTCCCCCATTATATTTATTTTTATACATTAGTTCCCTCCTTAACTTTTCCATCTTTGACCCCCATAAAAAGATAAAACATAATCGGGTTAGCTTTTTAATATACAAAGATGAAGGAGGGAACACCATTGCCACATACAACATTATAGGAATTAAAACCGCCTTTATAATTAAAACCTTCCCTTCCATAGTTAAATTCCTTAAATTCCACATTGAGATTTTCTTTTCCATTTTACCTATTGCTGAATCCCAATTTAAAATCCCATCGTTAGCTTGAATAAAAATTATCCCTAAAATCTTAATACTATCCTGTTGCATGTTGACTCCAAGAGTTATGGAGGAGTCCCAGGAACCAACATTAAAACAGTCGCATTTATCTATATTAAGTTTAAAACCAGAGGCCTCACAAAAGAAAGTTGTAGTCCTAAGGGCTCTACGCAGGGATGGAGAGTCTGAGCATAAAATTGTTATATCATCCATATAACCTAAGACTTTAACCCGGTCTCCCCTCCCTCCCGGTATTGGCACTCCCTTAACGACCTTGTCTCTCCTGAGGAGTGCCAACAGGGGCTCCATTGCACAGATAAAAAGGAGAGGAGACAAAGGGCATCCCTGTTTAACCCCAGATAAAAGTGGTACATCTTTTGTTAAAAAACCATTGATAGAAATTTGGCTAAAACAAGACTGGTATAAAAGCTTAATACAACTTAAAATTTTATCAGGGACAGCTAACTTTTTAAGAACAAGGAAAAGGTATTCGTGGGACACTCGGTCGAACGCCTTTTCAAAGTCTAGGGATAAAATAACTAAGTTTTGGTTTCTGTCTTTAAAATACCATATGATGTCTCTTAAAATATTTAGGGATTCAACAATGGATCTACCTGGCACCCCACACACTTGGCTAAGATGAATGATTTTATGTATAAAAGGTTTAAAACGTATAGCAATTAATTTGGCCAGGACTTTATAATCAACGTTTAATAATGTAATGGGGCGCCAGTTTTTAAGACTGTTCCTGTCTCCTTTTTTAAAAATTAGGGACACTATACCCTGTCTCCAAGAGGGGGGTAGTTCGTTAGTGATAAAAACTTCTTTATATAATAAAAGTAAATCATCCTTTAAAATGTTCCAAAAAGCTAGATAAAATTCAATAGGTAGACCATCTACTCCGGGGGCTTTACAGTTAGAAAAACTCTTAAAAACAATTAAAAGTTCCTCTAAAATAATATCCTGAGTTAAAACTTCCTGGTCTAAAAAATCTAGCTTAAAATCAAGGGAATTAAGAACATCTTCTAAAAAGGATGGATCAATATTTTTCTTAGCAAAGAGTGACTGATAAAAGTTAAAAGCCGCATCTAACATACCATTCATTGTGGACTCACCTTCTAGGTTCTGGATTGCCTCGCGTTTATCCATCACCTTCTTGAAAAAAAACCTAGAACATTTCTCACCTTCTTCCAAGTATTGCACATGTGAGTTTAGATCCTTGTATGTCCCTGTGATCTAATGGAATTTTCTGGTGGGCTGATGATGACCTGTATCAACGAGAGGCTTGATGTATGGCAAGCGGACGTGGTGTTGTGTTAACGAGTTGATTGTATTGTAGGACCTGATGCGGAGGGTAGCGTGTATTGCTACCGTGCGGTGTGAAGGGTTAACTTATGTAATGATTATCTATGTAGTGCAAAAGTGTTTTATTGAAATTTTCCTTTTTTTTTTTTTAACAAGGTGGCACTCTTCCCTGCCGGCGAGCCCGAACAGCCCCGTGGAGCAGCGCCCCCCCCCCCCGCCGCACCACCGGCACCGCCCCGCCCCCAACGAGTGTGCAGGGCAAGTGAAGGACCGGCGATGCGACAGGAGCCAGAAAGGGGGGCGCTGATCGGAGCCTGGGAGAGGGAGCCCGCGGCAGCTAGGCCATGTGACAGCAGGGGGGAGGACGCCAACCGCGTTGCCGGGCAACAGGGACGCCGCGCAGACCGGGCCCGGGAGCCTGAGAGACAGCCTGGCTGCGTGACAACAGGGAAGGGAAGACGCCAGCATCGTTGCCGAGCAACGGAGTGCGCGCACACCGGAGCCTGGGAAGGGAGCCTGAGAGGCAGTCGGGCCTTGTGACTGCAGGGGGAGGACACCAACGTCGTTGCTGGGCAACAAGGACGCCGCGGCGAACCTCAAGCCCGGCGTCCTGCGTGACCCCCCCGTTCCCCGCACCGGAAGCGGGACCTAGAAGCGGAGGCCAGTCGGGAGGAGGGGAGAGACGCCGGAATGCGCTGGGCCGTGGAGGGGGAATGAATGCAGTAGAGGTAATTGTACTTACCCGGCCGTCTAGTGCGGAAGACGGAGGACCGGAGGCACCTGACAGGACCTACTTACCTGTCGAGCTGTGCTGCTGCAAGGGGCGTGACGTTCGTGGCGGGAATAGGCACCAAAAACGCATGCAAATGAGGAGAGGGCGTGCCTCCTTTTAAGTGCGCCTACGCCCCTCCCACAAATGCAGGCTGACATGTCAGCCTTAAGCTACATATCACAGGCAATGCCATTGTGTTGTTAATTCCGTCGCAGGCAATGCCTAGTCTGTTATTGATTGCGTCACAGGCAATGCCATTGTGTTTGTTGAATGTATAGTTTTTGTGTTTAAAAACTGTAAAACTGTAAGTGATTGGCTGCTATGTTATGTCCTCCGTTCCCAACCAGGTCCACGGGGGTGGTACCCTTGTTGAAAAATGTTTTTTTTTACATTAAGTAATTTTTTATTAGCATTTTTTAATAATACAAACATAAGGCCCCAACCCCCACATACCCTCCCCCCACAAACCATCATTGTGATGCCCTCCATCTTCATAGCTTCAACATTCGGTTACACCAGTACAACCGCATAAAAATTACACAGGCACAAGCCCCATCCCTACAACAATCCCACAAAATCTTGAGAGAAAATTTGTGATCTTATAATCAGAGTTGGGATATACATTTGTTATCGGCCATAACCTCCCAACATTACATTATATCGTAGAAGCATTCCATGTCTTCTATGAGAAATCGCCAATCACCAAGCCATATATGTACAATGAGCGATAGTACCCTCACACTAATCCCAAACGGTATCTCTGAAGTTCCCTGGACGCCAGCCCGGGGGCATCAATCCAAGGAGTCCAGAGCTTTTCAAATTTGGCCATGGCACCCCTCTTTCTAAAGACCCCTCGTTCCAAGTTAAGTAACCAAATAATCTTAGCTATAAATTCGGTTTTACTAGGACTACCCTCATCCAGCCAATGTTGAGCAATCAGCTTACGAGCCATATACAACATTCTGGCCACTGCTATCTTCCTGGGCTCAGTGATTGGCAAGTCCTCCACATACCCCAATATACAGACAAATGGCATCACATCCAGCGTAACTTCATACAGAGAATTAATGAGATGCAGCACTGCGTGCCAAAAACCTTCCAGTGCCGAGCACGACCACAGCATGTGCAGCATACCTGCATCCTCCCCGCATCGCGGGCATTTGGAGTCCAACCAAAGTCCAATATTAAACAGAAACTGAGGAGTTCTATAAACCCTATGAATTAGATATAGGTGCGACGGCCTATGGGCCTCGCTGAGAGAGAGCTGCGGAATCCTCTCCAATATCTCCTGCCACTGGGTTTCCTCTAACGGCCCCATCTCCGCTTCCCATTTTGTCCTACTATTTATCGGGTGGTCTTGCAGAAATAGATCCAGCAAGGTCTGATAGAGCAAAGAAATAACTCCAGAGGAGGAATCCCTCTTCTCTATAAACGCAATAATCTTGTTTTGACGTACCGTGCTCAACATATTGCCGTCCTGGTCAGCCCAGAAGGCATGGCGCAGCTGCAAATACCTATTGAAATCGGAGGACGTCAATCCAGTTTCCGTCTGAAGTTGCTCATAAGATTTAAGACCATTATTATCAATAAGTTGGTGAATTCTAATAATGCCTCTGTTACGCCAACCCCCCATTCCCTGTAAAGAACCTAAATGAGGCAACCACGGGGTGTCCCATATAGAGGTATACTGCGTTACGCCCTTAATGCCCTGCATGTCCCTCACTTTCCACCACATTTTATGCAATAGGCGCAGTTTAGGGAACGCCACACCCGACAGTTTTAGCTTATCTGCCTCTAACGCCTCATAGAGATTTGATACCACCAAAAAGTCTCTCCGTAGCCTATGCTGAGTATCTCCCTCTCCCCTTTCCCAGCCCCTCATATGCTGAAGTTGGGAAGCTAGGAAATACACCCACGGGTTTGGAAGAGCCAATCCCCCATCAGTTTTACCTCTCTGCAGTATTTCCAGCTGCAGTCGTGCTGAGCCCCCCCTCCATATAAGCTCCCTAAACAGTCTATTAATTGAGTGAAAAAATCTGAGCGGTAACCATATGGGGGAATTATGTAATAAGTAAAGCAGCTGCGGCATCCAAATCATCTTGATAAGATTAATCCTTCCTACTACTGACAGCGGCAGCTTAGACCAGACATGAAGTTTTTGTTTGAATCTGCCCATGAGGGGAGACAAATTTAGTTTCTCATAATCAGTAAGCTTCCTAGACACCACCACCCCCAGATACTTGAATTCACTCAACACCTGTAATCCTGACTGAGCATAATCCGCAGAGTGATCTACACGATCTATAGGAAGGAGGGACGATTTACTCCAATTGATAACCAGGCCAGAGTACTGCCCAAAAGTGCCAATCACATCCATAACTACTGGAAGGGATTCTCTAGCCTCGGCCAAGAACAGTAAGGCATCGTCTGCATACAATGCTATTTTCTCCTGAAACCCGCCCCACTTAAACCCAATGACGTCAGCATGACTCCGAATCATAGCCGCCAATGGCTCTATAGCCAGGGCAAATAGTAACGGAGATAGGGGGCAGCCCTGCCTAGTTCCCCTATAAAGCCGAAACCCTTCTGATAAACATCCATTCACTGTACTCGAGCTGTAGGCCCACCATATAACAACCGCACCCACGCTATAAAGTTATCTCCCAAACCAAACCTCTCCAGTACCTCCCACAAATACTCCCACTCTATACTATCGAATGCCTTAGCGGATCTAAGGAACAGATGACTCTATCCCCTAGGTTATCTACCGGAATCTGCATATTAAGATAAAGGTGTCGGATGTTAATCGCTGTAGATCTGTTCGGTAAAAATCCTGACTGATCCATATGCACAATGGAAGAGATAACCTTAGAAAGGCGTAAAGCCAGCACCTTGGCCAATATCTTTATATCTGTGGGTAACAATGAGATTGGCCGGTAGGAATCCGGAAGAAGTGGATTCTTCCCAGGTTTAGGAAGAACCACAATAATAGCCTCTTGCATTGACACAGGAAGCGACCCAGTCTCTGAGGCCTCCTGGTAAACCTTCAGCAGCTGGGGCAATAAGGTGTCTCCAAACTTCTTATAGATTTCCACCGGCAGCCCATCAGCACCTGGGGATTTATTATTTGCCATAGAGGCCACCGCCTCCTCGATTTCCAGCAATTGTAGCGGGCCATTTAGATATGCACTATCTGAGTCTGACAACTTAGGCAGGAATACCCCCTGCAAATACAATGATATATCTTCCCTATTATAATCTAGACGAGATTGGTACAAATCAGCATAAAAAGCACGGAACACCGACACTATGGCCTGGCTATCCACTATGTCCCTTCCGTCCTCCCCCTGTAAAGCTGTAACATATGCTGACGCGGACTGCGCCCTAGCCACAGTAGCCAGTAGGTGACCCGCCTTCTCTCCCTCATCATAATACTTCTGTCGCTGAAAGGATTGTTTTGTACGTGCAAGCTCCGCAACGTGTGAGTTATATGCGTCCTGTGCCTCCTTCCAGACGGATAGAGATAACTGATCACCCTTCTCCACATACTGCGCCTCCGTCACCCCCACCCGATCCCTCAAAAACTCTCCTAATTGTCTACTTTTAAGTTTGGCCCTACTAATCCCTTGAAGGCCCTACTAATCCCTTGAATAAGCGTACCCCTTAAACAAGCCTTCATAGCATCCCACACCACCCCGCCTGCAGCTGAGCCTACATTTAAGGTAAAATATTCCTGTATAGTGGAGCTGACATGGGAACAATCAATTACCTGCAGCCAAAAAGAGTTAAATGTCCACAACCGTTGAGATATCGGAACCGTGGGCGCGGTGGACAATCGCAAAAGCAGAGGGGAATGGTCAGACAAAGCCCTAGCCAGGTATTTCACCTCCTCCACCTGCCTACACACCAACTCAGATCCCAGCGCCAGATCAATGCATGACAAGGCCTCATGCGATCTAGTATAGCAAGAAAACTGACGCACTTTGGGATGACGGACACGCCACAAATCTATCAGGGCCACTTCCTCCAGCAATCTACCAAAGGATGAAACAGGACCCTCAGCATCCACCTGTGTCCCCCCATATCTATCCCAATAGGGGTGTATAGTGTTATTGAAGTCCCCCACCATAATAACTGGAATGTCAGGGTTACTATTAATAAATGTCAGGGCGCCTCTCAACGCCACACTGCTATAAGGTGGCGGTATATTTAGAGATACCAGCAGGTACTCCTGCGTGTAGATAGTGCAGTGAATACATACAAAGCGGCCGTCAGGGTCGACACTGGACGACTGAACCTGGAAAGGAATTGACTTATGAACCAGGATACTAATCCCGCGGGAATAGGTAGAGAACGCTGAGTGAAATGTATGGAATGCCTGTGCCCCTTCCTGCAGAAAATGGGTTTTTCTGCAAACATATAATAGCGGGAAAGTACGGGCGTAGATAATCCAGCACGGGAAATCGCTTTGACGGATCACCCAGACCGCGCACATTCCAGCTAACAATAGTAAATACATTAGCCATATTTAAATACTAGGAACATGACCCAGCTAATAACATAATGTAACGTGAGTGTTGTAGGTACAAACAGTACTACGGCAGTAGTGCACCGACAGGCAAGCATGATATCACAGATACAGAGCATCACAGATATACTGTAAATAGTCCCCAAGACAAAAAAATAGAAAAATCAAAAACTGGAACCAAAAAATCGCGCCTGGATTGCGCCTTCCAGCAGGCTGAGGCACAAGTCCTCCATGAAACCGGGTACAACAGTAACGTTACAACCTCTCTACTTCTGCTGAGCGAGATTGTCCCCCGCCATAAAAGGATACACGTGCTCCGTGGGCAGTTCAGTAGTAGAACAGTAGAGGGATAACCTTCCAACAGGTCACCTAATGAAAACTAAGGATGGAAACTTGTAGGAAACGGACGACCATCATCTCTCCTCCTGTCGCAGCTGACGTTCATGCTGGTCGATCCACGTGGCCGCATCCTTCGGTGCATTGAAGATATGAACAGATCCCAAAGCAGCCACCCGCAGATGTGCTGGATACATCATAGAGTAGGACACTTGTAAGGAACGAAGTCGCGCTTGACATCTAGGAACTGGCTCCGCTTCTTCTGGACCTCTGAGGAAAAGTCCTGAAAAAACGCAATCTTTTGCCCATTAATAGCAATGTCGGGGCGGTTTCTGGCTGCCCGCAATATGGCATCTCGGTCCCGGTAGTGAAGTAATTTAATCAAAACAGGACGCGGTGGCGCTCCCGGTGGCAGCGGTCTGGTGGGAACTCGATGCGCCCGCTCTACCGCATACAACGGTGAAAGCACCTCTGTGCCAAATACTTCTTTAAGCCAATTTTCAAAGTATGAGGTAGGGTCTTGCCCCTCAGCTTTTTCAGGTATCCCCAGAAGCCGCACATTATTGCGTCTAAGACGGTTCTCTAAGTCATCAGACTTGGCGATTAATGCTGAAATTTGCTGATCATGGATACGTGACGCCCTGGATAGAGGGGGTAGCTTATCCTCCACTTCGCTGACACGACCCTCGACCTCCCCCATTCTTTCATTAACTTTTTGTAGGTCATGGCGTATAAAGGACAGTTCTTGCTTTAGGTACCCCACTTGCTGTTGTAGTGTATTCAGGGTCACTCCACATCTAGTAACAGCCTGGAGAACGCCTTTCAATGTGGGCTCTGCACTGTGGGTAGGCATGTCCCCCTCCTCCTCAGCCATCACAACCCCCGCTGCACCAACCTCCATATCAGAGTTGTCTCCTCCTGTGGAAGTTGTCTCCGGGTCAGGGATCCTCTCCTCCTCCTCCATATATGGCCCCTTCAGCTCCGGCATTAGGTGTGAAGCCCTGGAGGTCACTGCACTCCGTGCTGCGGCCGGGGTACCTCCCGCTCTGCCCTGCCTCTTCACTGGGAGCGTGCCGGCGCCATCTTGTGACTCCCGCTCGGCGCCACCAGCCGCCTCCTTGTGCTTCTTGCCGGCTCCTCCAACCATGGGGCTACTTTCAATGCGGACCGGAGTAAATATACTGGCAGGGATTAACTTTAAATGGGTTTGTGTCGCCGATAGAGCCCACGGAGCAGGCTATTTAAACAGTACGAGCGGGAGCCGACACACACTGCAGCCGCTCACATCCCCGGTCAGGCCACGCCCCCCTTAGAAAATGTTTATAAAAGTCAATGCTTGTGTGGTCAATAAAGAGTTCCTGTTTTGCCTTCAACATATGAGCCTCGTCTCTTGTGTGTGGGGATTGCTATACGCTGTATACTCCTGTCATGACCGGCGTCACGCAAAGGGAGGGAAATGGGAAGGCCCTGTCCAAGGGAGAGAGAAATGTGGTGACCCCTGACTCACCTTGAGGCTGGCACCTGACTGCACTGATGTCCCTAGACGGGTTCCTCACCCGTACGCCGATCACGTGCCTAAACCCTGGCTTTCCCTAAGATGAGCCCTACGTAGTGAACAGGGCGGTGGAATCACTAGTCCGCACCACTGACACTAAAGGAAAACACCAAGGAGAGGACAGACAATACAGACAAAACATATAATCCCAGGTGGTTGACAACAGCAGACAACAAAAGCCCAACAGGAATCCGGAGGGTAACGCTCTGGAACAACAACCAGGGATCACAGCTACTCAGCTCCAGTGGGTCAGTATAGAAGTCCAGGCAGGAAGCTCTATATCTGGCAACCAGAGAAGTGGGAGAGGTGAATATAAGGAGGTTGGAAGTGCTGCACAAAAAACAGTTGAGGAGAAGAAGCTACGGATCCCTGAGTGAGCCAAAAAGGGTTGCAAGGCAAACCCAGAAAGCTACCATTAAGAAACAGCACTATCTTTATACATAGAGCGCGCAGCCACCCACTGCGACTTCCTGACCCCGGGTATAACGGAGTCAGACGTGGCTCTTGACACCCTCGTGACAACTCCCCTGGGTATAACCCCTAGCTCTTGTAAGAGCTGTTCCTTGTTCCTGTGGTGGTGTCGAGTGGAGTGCTTGGAGCCCTTGTAAGTACTAGGAGCATCCATCAATGGAGGTACCCAGTCGGGGTGCCAGGAGATCCGTTACACTGACCCATTCATTTTTTGGGGTCCATTCACACGTTATATGAATTCACATATATTGTTTTCACTGGTCTGTGTGCCTGATCTTCAAATGTGTTTGCACATGTCTGTGGACCATTCATCTCCAGGAGACTGAACACTACAGACATCATACAGAGAGCCAATCAATGTGCAAACTGGCAGTCAGCCTTCCGTTTAAACCACATGATGCTCGTATCTAGGGAAGACATCCTAAATCCAAGTGCAGAAAGATAGACCAGTACTGGCATGTAACTTGAGATGCATTTCAACTGAGGCACAAACTTTTCTCAGGTAAAAAGAAAGAGACAGGAGGCAGCGCCTCGTGTGTAAAACTGTATGATATTTTAGAAAAATCAATGCACTGATTGCGCTTACCGTATCGGGTTGTGATGAGTCACAACTCCTTTGGATAACTTGTGCTGGTAAAAGCCCGTCCAGCTTGCGGGGGTGACTGCTGCTGCCCAGGTTCTTACCCGTGGCCGTGGAGTACGGTGTCCAGGGTATAGAGAATAGTAGATAGAGGTAAAAAATGAACCTTATATAAAGCGGCGCTGCTGCAGAAGACAGGACTCAAGTAGGTAAAATAAAGCGGGTCTTTATTTGTATAAGTCTACGCGTTTCTGGGGCAGACTGCCCCCTTCATCAGGACAATTGTCCTGATGAAGGGGGCAGTCCGCCCCAGAAACGCGTAGACTTATACAAATAAAGACCCGCTTTATTTTACCTACTTGAGTCCTGTCTTCTGCAGCAGCGCCGCTTTATATAAGGTTCATTTTTTACCTCTATCTACTACAAACTTTTCTCAAGTACACTAATGAAATAAATGTTTAATGGGATTTTCTGAGTATGGGTAAGGTTTAGGGATGAGCGAATCGACTTCGGATAAAACATCCGAAGTCAATTCGCATAAAACTTTGTTTGAATACTGTATGGAGCTCCTTACAGTATTAGAATGTATTGGCTCAGATGAGCCGAAGTTATTAGTTGATTTGCTCATCCCTAGTAAGGTTGAGTTCACACTTAAGTTATTTCCATCAGTAATTGTGAGCAAAAACCAGTAGTGAAGGTACTGTTCTGTGTTTTGACCTGCACCTGATGGAAATAACTGATCAAATAACTGAAGTGTGAACTCGCCTTATCAATATCTGATCACGAGTAGGGATGAGTGAACTTGTGTTTTCAGTTCAACGTACAAGGTTCGGGTTATCTATGAATTCCGTTATGGATTCTGCTACCACAGACCATAACGGAATTCTTAAATAACCCGAACTTAAAAACACAAGTTCGCTCAATACTAATCGTGAGTGGTCTGCCAACCAGAATTTTTCTTTTTTCCAGACAACTTATCCCAAAATCACGGACATTAGACTTTTTTTATGGACAAATTGGAAAACCATAATGAATAATAAATATTATAATTAATATGCTGTATTTTTTGCCTCCATAAGACACATTTCCCTAACGCCTCCACATTGGCACTGTTACGAGCTTGATCCCACCTCCAGTAGACAGGAAACAGCGGAAGCCAAAATAAAAAGACACCTCCTCCAACCTACTCCAGTTGCTGTTTCCTGTCCCTCAGGACGGACGGAAGCCTTGTCAGTACGCAGGCTAAGAATTCTGATGCGCTCAGCCTAAGGATCCTTCCCCTTTTTGGGAGGGCTGAGCAGGGGACAGAGGCTCTGGGTGGAGCGTGGGCTCTCCTTCTCTGTCCTTAGGTGTAAGTCCCACGCTGGGCATCCTGGGCTGTACCTAACACTGTGTAGAGGGGATGGACGCCTCGCGCGTCTTTCAGGAGGAATCCTCTGTGGGCAGGACGATTCCTGTGACGCGCCGCATTGCCCTTCCTCGGTCAGCATGGATTGCGCTTCCTACAGTGGCTGAAGTCATAACGCCGGCCGGAGGATGTGTGGCCACGAGAAAGTGTGGTATGCGCTCGGAGCTAGTGTGTGTGCGGGGCACAGAGTTCAAATATAGCTCTGCTTTCCCTGGAAAATGAAATGCTGTGGCAAGAATACAGACCTGCTGATCCCTGCAAGGATGTCTTCCATTGATGCTGACGCCCCCACGCAGACCTGCTGATCCCTGCAAGGCCCTCAAACCAGTAAGAGACCTCCTCCATTTGGGGTTGATGGATGATATTCTCCTATCCCATGATCACCACCAGGTTGCTAGTGTGGGTCTAGTTCTAATATAATGTATATATTCTTTAGGCAAAAGAAATGTGTGATGTGCAGAAAGGGTCTCCCCCATTCTAGTAAAAAAACGCTGTACGGAACAGGTGGTGGTGAGAGAGTCACCATCTTTTTGGAAAGCCTTAGAACCCTTATTAGGGACGAGGTCAATTCAGCAATAGACCAACGTACGGCAACCTCCTCTCCCCATCCATCTACTTCAAAATCCGTGGATCCTTCCTCGGATGTATTTGACTTGGATGAAGGAGAACGTTTCTCTTGTGAGTGATTCCTCCGATGACAGCTCTGGCCGTCCGTTATGTTCCCCGGAGGATACAGATTTTCTGTTAAAAACTATATGGGCAACTATGAAGTTAGAAGACACTAAAGAACTCTTATCTATCACTGACCAAATGTTTCAGGGTTTGGGAGAAAAGAAAAGACGGGTATTCCCTATTCATGATAATATATCTATGTACTAGGGAATGGAAAGGAAAGACCCGGAAAAAAGACCCGTTATTTTAAAAGCCTTCAAATGAAAATATCCGTTTGCAGAATTGATGCCCTTATAGCAAAAATTTCCAAAAAGTCCTCCCTCCCCTTTGAAGACATCGGGTTACTGAAGGACCCCATGGACAAAAAATGTGAGAGTCTTCTTAAAAAATCTTGGGAGACGAGATCGGCTATGTTTAGACCAGCCACCTGCACTGCTAGATCCTTTCTGTCTGGATCAATCAGATGGATAGTCACTTAGAAGCTGGTACCCCCGGGAAGGAATTATTTCCTCTCGGTTTTGAAGCAGGCCTCCCATTTTTTGGCAGACGCTTCTGCAGATCTGGTTAGACTCTCAGCCAGGTCTACAGTTCTATCGAACGCCACCCATAGAGCCATATGTTTGAGATCCTGGTCGGGGGATGCAGGCTCAAAGAGTCGCCTTTGTGCTATTCCCTGTGAGGGGGATAGACTCTTTCGATCCGCATTAGACAATATTTTGGATAAAGCCTCAGACAGAAAAAAGGTGTTTCCTTCTGAAACCCTTTTTTTTTTTTCAACAAAGAGACATTTTTTGTTCCTGAAACAGATTCAAGCAGACTCAAAACAAAAAAGATTCTTCAGGTAAATGGCAATCTTCTAGAGGCGTTCACGGACCGTATTTCTCAGAGGACATACGGTCGTGTGCATGAGCCCTTAGGGTGGGTTATCAACCAAGAGAAGTCAAGACTAATTCCAAGTCAACAGAGATTATATCTAGGTGTACTGGACACCCACCATCTATCTTCCATTTTACCACAAGAAAAGCAGATCAACCTGGTAGCTCAGGTAAGAATCTTCTGTTCCAAAAAGACTGCATCGATAAGAGACATCATGCGCTTGCTGGGGCTCTTAACAATATCCTCTGTGAATTGGGCTCAGTCCTACACCAGGATCCTGCAGTCTTTCCTCCTGTCATCTCGGGACAAGGCACAGAGTTCCCAAGAAAAGAAAAATTCCATACCAAGTAAAAAAAAAAATCTCTAAGTTGGACGGTGGAGAAACATCTACAAACAGGGGTGCAGTGGCGGCCGAAGAATCAGATTACATTAACCACTGATGCAAGCAGCAAAGGTTGGGGAGCACATGCTCTGCATGAAATGGTTTAAGTAACATGGAGTCCTCAGATGTCTTTAGCATCTTCAAACCTAAGAGAATTGACAGCTGTCTTCCAAGCCTTCCTAAGCTTGAAACCAACTATCCAACACCACCATGTCAAGGTATTCTCGGACAATGCGACGACGGTGGCATATCTAAACCGTCAAGGAGGGACAAGAAGCAAATCTTTAGCGTCTGTCAAGAAAGATATTCAGATGGGGAGAGGAGAACCTAAAATCCATTTCAGCAGTTCACTTAAGAGGAAAATATATTAGAGGATTTTCTCAGCAGACAGTCTCTCAGAGAAGGAGAATGGTCACTAAATCAGAAGGTCTTCAGTCAGATTACAGAGAGGTGGGGGCTTTCGGTATTGGATCTGTTCTCATCAAGATAGAACAGGAAGGTAGAAAATTTTTATTCCATCAGCCCCAAAGAGCATCTAAATCAAATGGATGCTCTCTCCCTACCACCTACCCAAAGGTCTTCTCTACGCATTTCCACCATTCTCTCTGGTTGCAAGGACTCTGATGAAGATACGAGAAGAAGATGCAAAAGTTATAATCATTGCCCCCTATTGGCAAAAAAGGTCTTGGTTCCACCTGTTTCAAAACCTCGCGACAAGGGAACCTTGGTTTCTGCCTCATATTCCGGACCTCCTCCATCAGTGTCCGGTCCTTTATCCCAACATACAACATCTACACTTAGCGGCTGAACTGGGTTTTCTGAGGCTGTCATATCGACCTTGCTACATAGTAGAAAGCAGATCACTTCCAAAATGTATCTGCAAACTTGGAAAGCTTTCCTGTTATTTATGGGTGAACGTTGCGATACTCAGATTAGGTTGAACGTAAGCTTGATTTTACCAGCACCCTAAAAGTTCAAGTGTCGGCCCTTTGGACATCAGGGTGCCAGAAATACCTCTAGTTGGGAGATTCCTTAACCCCTTAAGGACTCAGCCCTATTTCACCTTAAGGACTTTTGCAAATCTGACCAGTGTCACTTTTAAGTGCTGATAACTTTAAAACGCTTTGACTTATGCAGGCCATTCTGAGATTGTTTTTTTGTCACATATTGTACTTCATGACACTGGTAAAATGAAGTAACAAAAAATCATTTTTATTTATAAAAAAATACCAAATTTACCAAACATTTGTACAAAATTTAAAATTTCCAAGTTTCAATTTCTCTACTTCTATAATACATAGTAATACCTCCAAAAATAGTTATTACTTTACATTCCCCATATGTCTACTTCATGTTTGGATCATTTTGGGAATGATATTTTATTTTTTGGGGATGTTACAAGGCTTCGAAGTTTAGAAGCAAATCTTGAAATTTTTCTGAAATTTTCAAAAACCAAATTTTTAGGGACCAGTTCAGGTCTAAAGTCACTTTGCGAGGCTTACATAATAGAAACCATCCAAAAAATGACCCCATTCTATAAACTACACCCCTCAAGGTATTCAAAACTGATTTTACAAACTTTGTTAACCCTTTAGGTGTTCCACAAGAATGAATGGAAAATAGAGATACAATTTCAAAATTTCACTTTTTTGGCAGATTTTCCATTTTAATATTTTTTTTTCCCAGTTACAAAGCAAACAAAACTTAATATTTATGGCCCTGATTCTGTAGTTTACAGAAACACCCCATATGTGGTCGTAAACTATTGTACGGGCACACGGCAGGGCGCAGAAGGAAAGGAATGCTATACGGTTTTTGGAAGGCAGATTTTGCTGGACTGTTTTTTTTTACACCATGTATATAAAAAGACTGGGCACACCTGAGGAAATTTGGTCACTACGTTTATTAATTGCGATATAAGTCTAAAAACACATATGGCTGAAAGGTGGTTGACCCAATTAGCGCTCCAATATATAAGATGTATAATAAAATATATACCACCTATAGATGGATAATAAAACAATATACAGGATATACAATATAATGAATAAAATATCTAAGCCCCCTGTGAATGAATGGGATGAGGTTAGAACATCAATCAATAGAATAAAATGAATAATAGAAATAATGATAAATATAGCAGCATATATCGTATATAGCAGCGTTGGTATATTGACAGAAATCTTGTATAGCAGCGTAGGTGTAATGTATCAAATATTTATAAGTTTGTTGCAGCAGTGTGAATCAGGTGTAGCCACAAAAACTCAATATTTATGGCCCTGATTCTGTAGTTTGCAGAAACACCCCATATGTGGTCGTAAACAGCTGTACGGGCACACGGCAGGGCGCAGTAGGAAAGGAATGCCATACGGTTTATGGAAGGCAGATTTTGCTGGACTGTTTTTTTTTACACCATGTCCCATTTGAAGCCCCCCTGATGCACCCCTAGAGTAGAAACTCCAAAAAAGTGGCCCCATTTTAGAAACTACGGGATAGGGTGGCAGTATTGTCGGTACTAGTTTAGGGTACATATGATTTTTGGTTGCTCTATATTACACTTTTTGTGAGGCAAGATAACAAGAAATAGCTGTTTTGGCACCGTTTTTATTTTTTGTTATTTACAACATTCATCTGACAGGTTAGATCATGTGATATTTTTATAGACCAGGTTGTCACGGATGCGTTGATACCTAATATGTATACTTTTTTTTATTTATGTAAGTTTTACATATAGAGATGTTGCGAACATAAAATTTTCCGTTCGCGAATGTTCACGAACGCTCGAACCGGGCGAACTGCCATTGACTTCAATAGGCAGGCGTATTTTAAAACCCACAGGGACTCTTTCTGTCCACAATAGTGATGGAAAAGTTGTTTCAAGGGGACTAACACCTGGAGTGTGGCATGCCGGAGTGGGATCCATGGCAAAACTCCCATGGAAAATTACGTAGTTGACGCAGAGTCGGATTTTAATCCATAAAGGGCATAAATCACCTAACATTCCTAAAATATTTGGAATAACGTGCTTTAAAACATCAGGTATGATGTTCTATCGATCAGGTAGTGTAAGGGTTACGCCCGCTTCACAGTGACAGACCAAACTCCCCGTTTAAAGCACCGCAAACAACCGCAAACAGTCCATTTGGATAACCGCAAACTCCCCATTTGCACAAGGTTGGATACCAAGCTAGCCATGTCCCGTTCCTTGTCCTCACTGACGTCATTGAAGGTCTCTTCCTCCACCCAGCAACGTACAACACCAAGGGTCCCTGAAAGGTGACAACAAGCCCCCTGGGACGCCTGCTGTGGTTGGTCTTCCACCTCCTCGAAGCCACCTTCCTCCTCTGACTCCTCTTCTTCAGACTCCTCTCTCTGCGTTGCCGCAGGTCCAGCAATCGACGACGACAAGGCTGCTTCTGGTGGTGATGGTGACCACAACTCTTCCTCTTCATGCTCATCTACGGCCTGATCCAGCACTCTTCGCAGGGCACGCTCCAGAAGGAGGTTAGCGAAGAGGATGGAGTAGAGGAGGTGGCAGCAGGCCTGCCTGCAAGTCGTGGCGGTGTGACCAAGTCCTCTGCAGAGCCACGCATTCCAATTTTTATGAAGGCCTCAGACTCCACCAGCTTGTATGGTAAAAGGTGGCGGGCTAAGAGTTCCGACAAGCCAGCTGTCAGACGCCGGGCAAGGGGGTGACTCTGTGACATTGGCTTCTTACGCTCAAACATGTCCTTGACAGGCACCTGACT
This sequence comes from Bufo bufo, assembly GCF_905171765.1. NCBI lineage: Eukaryota > Metazoa > Chordata > Amphibia > Anura > Bufonidae > Bufo > Bufo bufo. The sequence goes on from NC_053389.1 coordinate 374,037,990, forward strand.
ATGGGCAGATGAGCAGGAACTGCTCAAGGTGAGAGGCGGAGTGGCGGGTGGTTGAGAGGGGGCAAGGAGGACAGCAGTGGTTGACGTGGCTGAAGATGCTGGACCAGGAGGAGGATGGTGGCTTTGAGTTTGTGTGCTGCTTGTACTCATGTGTTGATCCCATAGGCGTTTGTGATGTGAGATCATGTGCCTTCGCAAAGCAGTTGTACCTAGGTGGGTGTTGGACTTCCCACGGCTCAGTTTCTTTTGGCACAGGTTGCAAATGGCATCGCTGTTATCAGAGGCAGACACACAAAAAAAATGCCACACTGCTGAGCTTTGCAATGACGGCATTCTGGTGGTGGCAACAGCATGCGTTGATTGGCGTGCTGTCTGGCTGACCCCGGGTGCCGATACATGCTGTCTGACTGTGCCACTAGCTCCTTGTGACGACCTCCCCCTGCTTCCAACTCGTCTCCTCCTCCTCTCTGTCTCCCCATATGAACTTTCCCCCTGTTCTTCTTCTCTTCAAGCGGGCACCCACGTGACATCCACGGATACATCGTCATCATCAACCGCTTCACTTGTATCTGACAACTCAGCAAAGGAAGCAGCGGGTACAACATCATCATCATCACACCGTACGTCCATGTGTGTAATGCTGCCTGACTGAGACATATCCCTGTTATCTACATCCTCTGGCAATAATGGTTGCGCATCACTCATTTCTTCCAACTGATGTGTAAATAACTCCTCTGACAGATCAAGAGAAGCAGCTGTGGTGCTAGTGTTGGTGGTGGCGGCAGGCGGGCGAGTGGTAACTTGAGAGGTGCCCGAAGCTGAGCTGGAGGAGGATGGTGCGTCAAGGTTCCGAGCGGAAGCTGTAGAAGATTGGGTGTCCTGTGTTAGCCAGTCAACTATGTCCTCTGAACTTTTCGAGTTCAGGGTACGTGGCCTCTGAACACTGGGCATTATTCTAGGGCCAAAGGGAATCAAAGCACCACGACCACGACGGCCCCTGCGGGGTGGCCTGCCTCTGCCTGTCATTTTTTTTTAGATTAGTTTAGTTGTACTATGCATGCAAGCTACTGTGACACCAGATATGAGTGGCACTGTGCACTGGCAGAATGGTGGCACTGGGCAAGTGGGCACAGTATACGCTGTGAGCCGGACACACACGCTGGCAGGCAACTGCAATTAGATTACACAGGAGAAAAAAATAAAAAGCAGACTGATGTACTAGCCCTAAAAAGGGCTTTTTGGGGTGCTGTCAGGACGCTGTCTTTACAGCAGAGATCAGATGAGTCTTTCAGGACTGGAGTGGACACTGAATACACTAGCCTAGCTATTGATTTCCCTATTAAATCAGCAGCAGCTACACTGTCCCTCCTCTCACTAAGAATGCAGCTTCCGAATGAATCTAAAATGGATGCTTTCCAGGAGGTGGGAGGGTCTGGGAGGGAGGGTCTGCTGCTGATTGGCTGGAATGTGTCTGCTGACTGTGAGGTACAGGGTCAAAGTTTACACAATGATGACGAATAGGGAGCGGACCGAACATCGCACATGTTCGCCCGCCGCGGCGAATGCGAACAAGCTATGTTCGCCGGCGAATAGTTCGGGACATCTCTATTTACATAATGATTTCATTTTTGAAGCAAAAAAAATCATGTTTTAGCGTTTCCATAGTCTGAGAGCCATAATTTTTTCAGTTTTTGGGCGATTACCTTGGGTAGGGTATGATTTTTGCGGGATGAGATGACGGTTTTATTGGCACTATTTTGGGGTGCGTGTGACTTTTTGATCGCTTGCTATTACACTTTTTGTGATGTAAGGTGACATGTTTTATTTTTTACGGTGTTCATCTGAGGGGTTAGGTCATGTGATATTTTTATAGAGCCGGTCGATATGAACGCGGCGATACCAAATATGTATACTTTTTTTTATTTATGTAAGTTTTACACAATAACAGCTTCTTTAAAAAAAAAAAAATTATGTTTTAGTGTCTCCATATTCTGAGCCATATTTTTTTTATTTTTTGGGCGATTGTCTCAGGTAGGGGGTCATTTTTTGCAGGATGAGGTGACGTTAGATTGGTACTATTTTGGTGGGCAAACGCCTTTTTGATCACTTGCTGTTGTACTTTTTGTGATGTAAGGTGACAAAAAAATTGTTTATTTAGCACAGTTTTTATTTTTTACGGTGTTCATCTGAGGGGTTAGGTCATGTGATATGTTTATAGAGTCGGTCGATACGGACACGGCGATAATAATATGTATACTTTTTTTTCCCCCCTATTCTTTACCAATTTTTTTTAACTTTATTTGTGGAAAATTACGTTTTTGTTTATTTTTACTTGAAACTTAAAATTTTTTGGGGTGAAAACCTTTTTCATGTGACCCCATTTCGGAAAGAAGACACCCCAAGGTATTCGCTGAGGGGCATATTGAGTCCATGGAAGATTGAAATTTTTGTCCCAAGTTAGCGGAAAGGGAGACTTTGTGAGAAAAAAAAACAATTTCCGCTAACTTATGCCAAAAATTAAATAATTTCGATGAACTCGCCATGCCCCTCATTGAATACCTTGGGGTGTCTTCTTTCCAAAATGGGGTCACATGTGCGGTATTTATACTGCCCTGGCATTTTAGGGGCCCTAAAGCATGAGAAGAAGTCTGGGATCCAAATGTCTAAAAATGCCCTCCTAAAATGAATTTGGGCCCCTTTGCGCATCTAGGCTGCAAAAAAGTGTCACACATATGGCATCGCCGTACTCAGGAGAAGTTGGGGAATGTGTTTTGGGGTGTCATTTTACATATACCCATGCTGGGTGAGATAAATATCTTGGTCAAATGCCAACTTTGTATAAAAAAATGGGAAAAGTTGTCTTTTGCCAAAAAATAAAAAATTCTAGGAACTCGCCATGCCCCTCACGGAATATCTTGGGGTGTCTTCTTTCCAAAATGGGGTCACTTGTGGGGTAGTTATACTGCCCTGGCATTTTAGGGGCCCTAATGTGTGAGAAGTAGTTTGAAATCAAAATGTGTAAAAAATGCCCTGTAAAATCCGAAAGGTGCTCTTTGGAATGTGGGCCCATTTGCCCAGCTAGGCTGCAAAAAAGTGTCACACATCTGGTATAGCCGTATTTAGAAGAAGTGAGGCAATGTGTTTTGGGGTGTCTTTTTACATATACCCATGCTGGGTGAGAGAAATATCTCGGCAAAAGACAACTTTTCCCATTTTTTTATACAAAGTTGGCATTTGACCGAGATATTTATCTCACCCAGCATGGGTATATGTAAAATGACACCCCAAAACACATTCCCCAACTTCTCCTGAGTACGGCGATACCACATGTGCGACACTTTTTTGCAGCCTAGGTGGGCAAAGGGGCCCACATTCCAAAGAGCACCTTTAGGATTTCACAGGGCATTTTATACACATTTTGATTTCAAACTACTTCCCACACATTATGGCCCCTAAAATGCCAGGGCAGTATAAATACCCCATTTTGGAAAGAAGACACCCCAAGGTATTTAATGAGGGGCATGGCGAGTTCATCGAAATTAATTTTTTTGGCACAAGTTAGCGGAAATTGATTTTTTTTTGTTTTTTCTCACAGTCTCCCTTTCCGCTAACTTGGGACAAAAATTTCAATCTTTCATGGACTCAATATGCCCCTCAGTGAATACCCTGGGGTGTCTTCTTTCCGAAATGGGGTCACATGTGGGGTATTTATACTGCCCTGGCATTTTAGGGGCCCTAAAGCGTGAGAAGAAGTCTGGAATATAAATGTCTAAAAAATTTTACGCATTTGGATTCCGTGAGGGGTATGGGGAGTTCATGTGAGATGTTATTTTTTGTCACAAGTTAGTGGAATATGACACTTTGTAAGAAAATGAATGGAGCCTTACAGGGTGGTGATCAATGACAGGGTGGTGATCAATGACAGGGGGGTGATCAGGGAGTCTATATGGGGTGATCACCCCCCTGTCATTGATCACCCCCCTGTAAGGCTCCATTCAGACGTCCGTATGTGTTTTGCGGATCCGATCCGTGGATCCGTAAAACATATACGGACGTCTGAATGGAGCCTTACAGGGGGGTGATCAATGACAGGGGGTGATCAATGACAGGGGGGTGATCAGGGCGTCTATATGGGGTGATCACCCCCCTGTCATTGATCACCCCCCTGTAAGGCTCCATTCAGATGTCCGTATGTGTTTTGCGGATCCGATCCATGGATCCGTGGATCCGCAAAACACATACGGACGTCTGAATGGAGCCTTACAGGGGGGTGATCAATGACAGGGGGGTGATCAATGACAGGGGGGTGATCAGGGAGTCTATATGGGGTGATCACCCCCCTGTCATTGATCACCCCCCTGTAAGGCTCCATTCAGATGTCCGTATGTGTTTTGCGGATCCGATCCATGGATCCGTGGATCCGCAAAACACATACGGACGTCTGAATGGAGCCTTACAGGGGGTGATCAATGACAGGGGGGTGATCAATGACAGGGGGGTGATCAGGGAGTCTATATGGGGTGATCACCCCCCTGTCATTGATCACCCCCCTCAAAGGCTCCATTCAGACGTCCGTATGTGTTTTGCGGATCCGATCCATGGATCAGTGGTTCTGCAAAACACATACGGACCTCTTAATGGAGCCAGCCTTACAAGGGGGTGATCAATGACAGGGGGGTGATCAGGGAGACTATATGGGGTGATCACCCCCCTGTAAGGCTCCATTCAGACATCCGTATGTGTTTTGCGGATCCGATCCATTGATTTGTGGATCCGTAAAACACATACGGACGTCTGAATGGAGCCTTACAGGGGGGTGATCAATGACAGGTGGATGATCAGGGAGTCTATATGGGGTGATCAGGGGTTAATAAGGGGTTAATAAGTGACAGGGGGGGTGTAGTGCAGTTTGGTGCTTGGTGCTACTTATTACAGAGCTGCCTGTGTCCTCTGGTGGTCGATCCAAGCAAAAGGGACCACCAGAGGACCAGGTAGCAGGTATATTAGACGCTGTTATCAAAACAGCGTCTAATATACCTGTTAGGGGTTAAAAAAATCGCATCTATAGCCTGCCAGCGAACGATCGCCGCTGGCAGGCTGCAGATCCACTCGCTTACCTTCGGTTCCTGTGAACGCGCGCGCCTGTGTGCAGGCGCTCTGAGATAAGGAGGCTCGCCTCCTCAGCACTCCCTCAGTGAGCCTGCGCCGATGACGTCTTCTCTTTCGGTGACGTCATCGGCGCAGGCGCACTGAGGGAGTGCTGAGGAGGCGAGCCTCCTTATCTCAGAGCGCCTGCGCCGAATCAACACAGGCGCGCGATTTTTGAAATGCTGACTGGGCTGGCCGCAGGAGGAGATCGCAGGCGGTTTTCTGCGGCTGCTACCAGCAAGTAGACGCCCTACTTGCTGGTAGAAAGGTAATTAACATATCATAAAAGTAAGTTTTTTGCTAAATCTACTGAACGAAAATTATTAATAACATAATGTATGGCAATATGACAGGATAGGGATTATAAGTACACAAAAAAAAAAGAGTTTAGTGGGGTGACAGAAGCCCTTTAAGGACTCGGCAAACATGGCGTACCGGTACGTCCTAAGTCCTTAAGGGGTTAAAGGCACAAGCAGGCTGCGTCCTTCCTATTTTGTTAAAGATCCCCCCTGGGATCTAAACCTGGTCCTCTCGGCTCTAATGTCCATGCCCTTTGAGCCTCTTTCAGAAATATCCCTAAGATTGTTGACGCGAAAAACCACCTTTCTTATCACTATAGCCACGGCTAGGAGGGTGGGGGAGATCCAGGCCCTTTCCTGTAAGCAACCTTACCTCATTGTTTTGGATGATAGGGTGATTCTTAGACTCTCCCCTGCTTGCTTTCTGAAGGTTTTCTCGAGGTTTCATTGCCAGCAGGAAATTGTTTTACCATCCTTTTGCACTTCTCCAGCTTCAGATCATGAAAGAATGTTTCATCATCTAGACGTCAGGCTTTCTCTTCTACAGTACTTTGAGGTTACAGATTCCTTTAGAAAGTCTGATCATCTCCTTGTCCAGTTTCCAGGAAAAAATAGGGGTCTTATAAAGAGAAAAAGGTTTCTCCCCCCATAGAGTTGAAGGCCCTTTCAACTAGGGCTCTGTCCACATCTTCGGCGGAAAGGGGAACGGCTTCCTACAGAATATATAGGGCTGCCACATGGTCCAACCCCATGACCTTCTTCAGGCATTATAAACTTGATGTTATGGCTAGCCAGGATCTGGCGTTTGGACGGAAAGTCCCTAAAATAAACTCTTCTCGGAAAATCTCCTATCATTGCCGGTGTGGAGGCGTTAGGGAAAGATCACAATTACTCTTACCGGTAATTTTATTTCCCATAGCCTCCACAACGGCACTGGGGTCCTCCCCACCCTTCCTGGAAAAAAAATAAAAGTTTGTTTGTACGTATAGACTGTTTACTTATATAGTTGTGTGTCCTATTCACAGTTTAGTTTTAGATTATTTTTTTTTTTTATAATTTATCTTCGGTTCTCTGTTATTAACTGGAGTAGGTTGGAGGAGGTGTTTTTATTTTGGCTTCCGCAGTTTTTTCCTGTACATGGGAGGCGGGATTAATCTCCTATCAGTGCCATTGTGGAGGCTACGGGAAATAAAATTACCGGTAAGAGTAATTGTCATCTTTTCTCACTCATATCATTGGGGACACAGGATACCATAGGTATAGCTGCTGCCGCCCCTAGGATACGACACAAGGCAAAAAAGTGTTAGCTCCTCCTCTCAGCTATACCCCTCCTGCACACACTGAGCTAATCAGTTTTAGCTTGGTGTCTGTAGGAGGCAGACCTCCCTGCTTTGTAGGGCACTTAACTTCCATTTTTATTTGTTATTTTACCTTTTTTCCTCTTTAGGTACGGGAAACAGAAACCCAGCCCGGCCTGTGTCAGTTCCCTCACCGCCCGAACTCCCCCAAGAAGGCAAAGTGCACCAGGGCAGCCCAATCCCCTGCATCCCATCAGCCATGGGGTCACCTGCATGTCTGCAGTCTCCCCCCTCTACTCCAGCCTCACTACCACCCTGGTGCTAGTGGCTGAAGAGGTGACCCTGCTGGTACCCCGAGGGGGGCGTAAAGAGAAAAGGATGAAGATGGGATGAGTATAGAGACCACAAGGTAAGTATATCCCCAGCCATCCACCACCATCCCGCTCACTCCACTCCTCTTCTCCCCCCTCCCCCTTGGCCTAGATTCCTCTTTCTATTTTATTCGGGTGCTTCCGGCCCCTCTCCTCTCACCTGTCCTGCCTCCCAGGGCCCGCACTTACTCTTTTGAGCGTCCGCATCCGTTTCTGGCATGGCCGCTACATGTCACCATCAGGTATGCCATCTGAGGTGCTTCCGGGCGGCCTGAGTTATGGGGGCAGGAACGGCCCCCCAGGTGTAAAAAAATGTCGCGCCTTTGGCCACGCCCAGCCTTAATGGGGAAAGGAAAAAATTAATAAAATAATTTATATCCCCTCACTAGCTGGGGCTTAATAAATGAATAAAATCCCATTTAGCTCCTGGTGCATTTCCAGCGCTGTACTGGTGCCTACTTTAGTGTTAACCCAGTTTACAGGGGGCATATATGCACTACCTTCCACCTTTTACAAGTCCACCGCATGCGGTCTCATTCCTGCTCATAGGCGCTGGTTATAGTACATATTGTTACTTTACTCCTGCCCTCGTTAGGCAGGGTAATCACACTACCACTGACGGCGGTGCACCTGGTAGTATAACTCCTTTCCGCCGACAGAGTACTTGCAGTACCGCTGAATATCGTACACCCTGTAGCATTTCCTCCTTCCATAGGTGGAGTACTTGCACTACCACTGGACGCTGTAGATGCTGTAACATTACCCTCCTTCCATAGGTGGATTAATCGCGCTACCACTGGTCGCGGTGCATGCTGTAGTATTACCCTCCTTCCGGCTGTAGTATTACCCTCCTTCCGTAGGCAGAGTAATCGCACTACCGCTGCATGCTGTACACGCTGTAACATTACCCTCCTTCCATATGCGGAGTAATTGCTTTTCCTCTGGATGCCGTTCATGCGGTAGCATTACCCTCCTTCCATAGGCGGAGTAATTTCTCTTCCGCTGGACGCTGTACATGCTGTCGCATTACCCTTTTTCCATAGGCAGAGTACTTCCACTGCATGCTATACAAGCTGTCGCAATGCCTTACTTAGGCAGAGTAATTCCACTACTACTGGATGCTGTACATGCTGTCGCATTACCTTACCTCCTTAGGTGGAGTAATTGTATTACCACTGGATGTTGTGCATCCTGTTGCACTAACCCCTGGAGTGATTTCATTATCATTGGGCACAGTATATACTGTTGCAGAATAGTTGCACTTCCACTGGATTCTGTAACCTGTCTCTTTGATTCCTTCCACAAGTGTAGTGCGGCCGCCCACATTTGCATATTGTGACTACCACACCACACTAAAATGGTGCTACTAGCGCCAAATCTGGAGCCTCCCATTGCAGACTAATGGCACTGCTGCTGGACGCAGCATATCCTATCCCCCTAACTCCTTTCACAGTTTGTGTAATCACGCTGTCGGGTGGAAGGATTACTCCAATGTTGATTACTATGTCCGCTAGGTGACAGTGCAGCTTTGGTCCTAGCAGTAGCTCCCGTACTTCCGGTCATATTCCTCCCATTCCACAGGTGGAGTGGAGTCGCTACCACTGGACACTATATATCCTATCCTGTTTCCTCCTTCTTCAAGTAGAGTTTTCATACTAATGGGTGGAGTGTTTACACAAACATGGAACACTGTGCCTGCTATGCCATAGAGAACTATTTGTCCTAGCTCCGGCTCTGTACTTCCCGTCCTATTCCTCCCCTTTCACAGGTGGAGTATTAGCAGAGACGGCACCTACTATTGCCTTATTCTCCTCAGTAGGTGGAATATGGGACAGCCACTGGTTACTGCGTTATGTTCACATTATCCCTTTCATTAGCTAGATATTTTGTGTGTTGGCATCGAGCACTTACATGGCAACCTCTGCTTGCTCAGGGTGTTTTCCCTACAACAGGACCTTCTTGTGCTTTAAGTCCCAATTGGAATCCACTCTACAATAGTAGTAGTTTGTCGCCCCCAATAGGTGGAGCATCTGCACTATTACAAAATACTGTGATTGCTCCCACATGCACTTGGTTAGGGGTTTTGTGCATCTCACTGACTGTATACCTTATCCACAGCCAGTTCTCCTCCTTCTCAGGTGGAGTATCTATGCTAGCACTACATACCATGTGATATGGCCTTCCCCACAGATGGAGTTTTGCTCTAGCCCTCGCCGCTGTGGCTACTACTGTATGGCTTCCCCCTCGGGTGGAGTGATGCAGTGTTCTCTACTGGCAGGAAAGAAAGAGATGTCCAGCTCCAAAAATAGTGGTAGAAAAATCTTATATCTTTATTCTGCGGTAATAATAAAAACTTCCATACAGGATGCTAAAGTCAACATGTTTCAGACCATCACATATTCAAGGTCCTTCCTCATGACATAACAAACCCCAAATGGATTGCTGCTTATGTGCTCCCCACACACCTGGTCCCATAATCATGGGATCATGTCACCAGTGGGAGCACACATGGAGCAATCACTACACCAACACATCTTACAAAAATCACCAACATGCAAAAAGACATTACTTCTAAAAGTCACATTCAGATATGGCATGCACAATGCAGACACATCCCACTTGAAAGAAATGAATGTATAGAAAAACAATGGGAAGATTCACTAATATTGCAAAATCAGATCGTACCTTTTGTATAGACCATTTGGTTGGCAAGAATCAAGCTGGAAAATCCAGAAAGCTTCTCTGTTAAGAAGCTTCCTTCTGTAGTCACCTCCTCTGATAGGATTTTTAACTCTTTTAATCCCTTGTGCTACTAGTCCTGATGTGTCTCCCCCATGTACTAACGCAAAATGTAAGCTTGCCGCTGATACATTGCGGCTTTGGTAGTGTGGGACATCAGAGATGTGCTTACGGATCCTAGTCTTGATTTCATTGACAGTACAACCAACATATTATAAATTGCAATACTTGCAGGTAATTAAATATACTGCATGTTTAGTGTTGCAGTTCAAATATGACTGGATCACATATTGCTTATTAATCACAGAGGATCTGAAATGTGAGAGCTGCCTTCCTCCTTGTACCAGTGATCTCTACTGTATGGTCTCCCTTCTCAGGTGGAGTATTTGCCGTAGACCTCTATGTCTGCGACTGCATACTCTAGGTCTGCGACTTTATGGTCCCTTTCTCTGGGGCAGTGCCTAGGTTCACTCTGAAAGCTGTCATGGCACCCTTGTTGCTTACTACCTCACATAGTGCATTTGCACCAGATGTTGGATCTGTAGTTTCTACTCCTGACCTTGTTTTGGCCCTATCTTTGTATACGGTAGTTTCTGCCGCATCCCCCCTTCTATAGGTAAACTTTCCTGTTGGTACTAGGTGTGGTGATGATATATCTAGTTCCTTGCAGGCGGCTCTCCTGGTCATTTTATGCTACCTATGGATGCTGTGGCACTGGCAGGCATTGTCTTTGCGGGCACTCGGTGCCTCATCTTACACGTTTATTCGTTCCTGATGGCATATTCTTCCGCATTACGTTCATCACCAATCCGGGTTTGTGCAGTAGCATTGGATGCTATAGTTAATACATAACTCACTTCTGGTGGGCACTGAGGTTCTTCAGCTGGTGTAACCCCCTTGTTCCTGTGATGCTCGCCTATGGTATTGTTATCTTCACAAGTGGATCATTGGCGCTAACAGTTGACACTGTAACAGCTTCAGCATTGCCTCTCTTAGGAGATCAAGTACTGTCTCTGACATGTCATGTCCAGTTGTAGCGGACATACCTATTCAGTGCACATGCTGTGAATTTACTACATTTTTCCTCTCCAGATGAGCGGTTGTGCTGTCACTTGTTCTCACCGCTAATGGAGGATTCGAGGCTGTAACACAACTCCCTTTCTACTCTGTGCCTTTTCACAAAGCGATTAGTTACTCTCATCCAAGCTACTGTTTTCCGTCTACCCGACCAGTATCCATATTCCTTGGGTTGGCGTCTTATTGCTCTGGAGCGCCCGCACTTCTGCTTCTTTTTTCTATATGACTTTTATCTCTGATACTTCTGTGGAGTTGTACATTGACACTACACTCCCCTTAGGGTGGAGTATTCTCCCATCTCTGGCCACTTTGGACATTCCTCTGGGCGGGAGTTGCTCTCTGACGAGTCTACACACCCCCAAAGTTTCTGGTGTGGGCATTGCTTCAGCCTACTATTAGTGTTGGCCAGTCCAGGCAGGTTGTTCTGTGGTGTCAGACAGCTTCTCTTGCGAGAGAACTTACGACGAGCCTCTGCGGCCCTGGGGGCATCCTTCTACCATATTACTTCGAGAGAGAGTTTTTTCTCTTTTTGCAGAGCTGTACACAGCGGTTCCTAATCTGCTTCCAGGAGTGTACTCATAGCTACATCCCTAGATGTTCCTGGGGAGCGTCTACGCTCTCACTTATTGTATCCTGCTCTATTTTCCAATTTACACCAATCAGAACACAATACCCCACAAAGAAACACAGATAAGTGCAGATTATCAAAACTTTATTAATATACTATGAAAGTCGTATAAAATCAATCACAACAGCAACATAACCATAAAAATAAAAAGAGGATACAGTGGTCATATAGTAAATAAATGTATACAATAGGTGGGCTAGTTATAAAAAGACATTCAAATACACTGACCAAAAATATAAATGCAACACTTTTGGTTTTGCTCCCATTTTGCATGAGCTGAACTCAAAGATCTGAAACATTTACTCTCAAATATTGTTCACAAATCTGTCTAAATCTGTGTTAGTAAGCACTTCTCCTTTGCCGAGATAATCCATCCCACCTCAGACCCCAATGAGGACGCATGCAGATGAGCTTCCCTGAGACGGTTTCTTGATATTCCGTTCATTGTATTGTCTAATCTTCAACCTTGTTGTGATCTTTTCTGCTTCCTGTGTGAACAAGGGTATATTTGAACAGTTGCTTCTAGCTCTAGTAATCTCACCCTTTGGGATATTTCTAATGAGATGTGTTGGATGGCATGAAGTTGCCAAAAGTATTGTGTTCCCTGTAGTTTCGTTTCTATGTGTATAGGTTAAAACATTGTTGCTATCAGCTTTTAGACAGAGGTCCCAAAAAATAATAGATGAGGGATCACTTTGCATAGTTAGTGAGATTGAACTAACACATCCATTTAAATATTCCTCAAAAACGTGGATGTCAGACGCCGCACCTTGCCATACCATTAACATATCGTCAATATAACGACCATACCATTTGATACAATGGGTGAAAATATTCCTTTCTGTGAACAAATAATGTTTCTCCCACCAGGACATGAATATATTTTCTATTGACAGTGATAACTTAGCTCCCATAGCAACTCCAGACACCTGGAGAAAAAAAATCCCCATTAAACATAAAATAATTATATTGAAGCAAAAATAAAATTACTTCACATACAAAATCCTGAAGGATCTCTGTGTAATCACTATGGGTTACCAAGTACCACCGTAATGCCACTATACCCAAATTGTGAGGGATGTTAGTATACAAAGATGTAATATCAGCAGTAACCCACAGATATTTACTTTTCCACTCAAAATTTTCAAAGCATGGCAGAACCATGCATGTGTCTTTTAGATAGCCCGGCATCATAAGAACCAGGGGTTGAAGGAGGGAATCCACCCACTATGATAATCTTTCAGAGTACAACCCGATGCCTGCAACAATCGGCCTCATGGTGGGTGGAAACCCTCCTTTATGCACCTGCATCGGCAGTGCATGAAAAATTGGAGTCACAGGAAAAGGGACATAAATATAATCAATTTCTTTCCGAGACAATATACCTAGATCATAACCTTCCTGCAACAGTTTACTCATCTGTACAAGTACAAAAAGGAAAGCTAGAAACAAGCTAGCTTACCCACAGAGGAAAAATACCCCCAAAAATTACCCAAATTCAAATACTAACAGAAACCCAGGATGTCAAAGAAATCAGGAAGTACCTCCCTGCACTACGATACAATATTCACAATTATCTTCTTTTGCAACATCACCAGCAATAAATCTAACCTTACCATCGACAACTATGACACCATCTACTTTTTTAGGAATGGAAGTACAATTGAGAGACAGGGACAAATGGGGCTACAACCAAAAGATCTAAATCAAGGAAATACTGATGGAGCAATGCAGGTAATAAATAAAACAGATATGGAATTACGACCGGAACATATCAGCTTAATACATAAAGGCCTATCATTTACCCCGGCCCCACAGTTTAACAGTTTTTTATGGGTTAAGGATATTAACCTGTTTGCCAGGAAATTAGCCCTACATAAAGAATTTAAAACCAATGAACATGATTTAGAACTAGGGTTGAGCGAACCCGAACTGTAAAGTTCTGGTTCGTACCGAAATTTAGGATTTTTGGACCCCAGACCTGAACCCGAACATTTCAGTAAAAGTTCGGGTTTGGTGTTCGGCGCTTTCTTGGCGCTGTTTGAAAGGCTGCAGAGCAGCCAATCAACAAGCGGTTAACTGTCTGACCTTAGAAGCCATCACAGCCATGCCTACTAATGGCATGGCTGTGATTGGTCAGTGTAGCATGTGACCCAGCCTATATATAAGCTGGAGTCACGTAGCACTGCACGTCACTCTCCTGTGCTTAGTGTAGGGAGAGGATGCTGCTGGTGATTTCGGGGAGAGAATAGGACTAAATCTTTTCTCAAAATCTGAATCTAACTCAGCGATCTACATACATTGTGTTTTGTGGGTGCAGGGCCCAATTTTTTTTTCCTGCCCTGAGCCCATTGACCGAAAAAAAATATCTTTAATAAGGCTACATTCACACTTGCGTTTGGTGCGGATACGTCTTGTGTCTGCACAGACGGATCCGCACCTATAATGCAAACGATGGTATCCGTTCAGAACGGATCCGTCTGCATAACAGCTTTTTCAGATCTGAGTTTTCACATCGTGAAAACTCAGATCCGACAGTATATTCTAACACAGAGGCGTTCCCATGGTGATGGGGACGCTTCAAGTTAGAATATACTAAGAACTGTGTACATAACTGTCCCCTGCTGCCTGGCAGCACCCAATCTCTTACAGGGGGCTGTGATCCGCACAATTAACCCCTCAGGTGCCGCGCCTGAGAGGTTAATTGTGCGTATCATAGCTCCCTGTAAGAGATCAGGTGCTGCCAGGCAGCAGGGGGCCAGACCCCGCTTCCTCCCCAGTATTAAATTAATTGGTGGCCAGTGCAGCCCCCCCCTCCCTCCCTCCCTCCCTCCCTCCCTCCCTCCCCAGTATTAAATTCATTGGTGGCCAGTGCGGCCTCCCCTCTCACCCCTTCCTAATTAAAATCACCCCCCCCCATCATTGGTGGCAGCGGAGAGTTCTGATCGGAGTCCCAGTTTAATCGCTGGGGCTCCGATCGGTTACCATGGCAGCCAGGACGCTACTGCAGTCCTGGCTGCCATGGTTACTTAGAAATTTTAGAAGCATTATACTTACCTGCGCTGTCTGTGGCCAGCCGGGCGCTCCTCCTACTGGTAAGTGACAGATCTGTGCTATAAGCAATGCGCCGCACAGACCTTTCACTTACCAGTAAGAGGAGCGACCGGTCGGCCACAGACAGCGCAGGTAAGTATAATGCTTCTAAAATTGCTAAGTAACCATGGCAGCCAGGACTGCAGTAGCGTCCTGGCTGCAATGGTAACCGATCGGAGCCACAGCGATTAAACTGGGACTCCGATCGGAACTCTCCGCTGCCACCAATGATGGGGGGGTGATTTTAATTAACCGCCTCCAGACCGCCTAACGCAGGATCGCGTTCCGGAGGCGGCAGCTGCAGGCAGAGTCACGCATATACGCGTCATCTCGCGAGACGCGAGATTTCGCTCAAAGCCGGCCCGCGCATGCGCATCGCGGGCCGGCAAAAGTTAGAGGAGTATTTTGTCAGCAACCTGCCAGCCAATGATCGTCGCTAACAGGTTGCTGATTTTAAAAAAAATCGAATCACAAGCCATCTAACACCTTATATTTATAAATATAAGGTGTTAAATGGCTTCTCTGCTCCTCTGCTAGTCCTTTTGGTCGGTTGGTTCCAGCAGAGGAGCAGACATCACAGTGAGTACCCACCAACACCACACTTAGCCCCCAGATCACCCCCCATCACCCCAATTAACCCCTTGATCAACCCTTGATCACCCCTGTGAATCACTAGTGAAAGGGAAAAAAGTGATCAGTGTAAACTGTCACTTTTTTTTTCACTAGTATTGACTGTTAGGTTTTAGGATAGTTTAGGCCCCTTGGTTAGGTAGTTAGCGTCAGTTAGCGCCCAGCCCACCGCACCGCAGTCACTGATTCGCTGATTAGCGTATCGCTAATCAGCATTTGTACGTTTATAGTATCTGTAAGTGATCAAAACTGATCACAGTCAGATCTATAATAGTATTAGTGTCACCTTAGTTCGCCCTCCACCCAAAATGCAGTGTTTGCCCGATCAGGCCTGATCGGTCGCCCACACGTGCGTTCACCCACGCCCGCCCCGCCGCAGTGACAAAAATATATATTTTTTTTTGATCACTGCACAATCACTTTACAAGCGCTGCGGCGATAAAAAAAGCAGTTTAGTAGTCCAAATGTCAAACAGGGGGTATTCTTCTGAAGAGGCCTACAGGCTTCTGACCCAGTCGGATGAGGAATGGGAACCCTCATCTGACGAATCTAGCGGGTCAGAATATGAACCTGTAGAAAGCAGTGGCAGTCTGACCCAAAGTTCGGACGAGGAGGTTGAGGTCCCTGATAGCACCAGGCGTACCCGGCCCCTTGTTGCTAGACCACAGGTTGCGCAGGATCCGCTTCAAGAGCAGCAGAGTGGGGCTGGCGCTGTCGGATTACGTGGTGAGGCATACACCAGCAGCGCAGCCCTCCCTGGACCTAGTACCAGCACTGCCGTACAACATGGTGAAGTGGCGAGCACCAGAACGGCAGTTGAAGCTGGTACGGTGGCACGTGTAATAGTTACCCCGTCGCAGCCACCACACAGACAGGCCCGTAGAGCCCCTAGAGTCCCTGAGGTGCTGGCAAACCCTGATTGGCAGTCCCCAACTTCAGCCGCACCTGTAGTTCCCCCTTTCACCGCCCAGTCTGGAGTTCAGGTTGAGACAGCTCAGATCGGTTCGGCACTGGGATTTTTTTAGCTGTTCTTGACTGCGGAGCTCTTGGACTTAGTCGTGGCAGAAACAAATCGGTATGCCACTCAATTTATAGCCGCCAACCCGGGAAGCTATTATGCTCAGCCTTTCCGGTGGAAACCAGTCCAAGTTTCAGAATAAAAAAAATTTCTGGGCCTTCTCCTCAACATGGGTCTAACCAAAAAGCATGAATTGCGGTCATATTGGTCCACGAACCCAATTCATCACATGCCCATGTTCTCTGCTGCTATGTCCAGGGCACGATTTGAGGCCATCCTGCGTTTCCTGCACTTTAGCGACAACACCACCTGCCGTCCCAGATGCCACCCAGCTTTTGACCGGCTCCACAAAATTCGGCCCCTCATAGACCACTTCAACAACAAATTTGCAGATTTGTATACCCCTGAGCAAAACATCTGCGTAGACGAGTCCCTTATACATTTTACCGGGCGCCTTGGCTTCAAACAATACATCCCAAGCAAGCGCGCCCGGTATGGGGTCAAATTGTATAAGCTCTGTGAAAGGGCCACAGGCTATACCCACAAATTTCGGATCTATGAGGGAAAAGATCAGACCCTTGAAGGGCTGCCTTGTGTAACGAAGAACTGCTCGCGGTGAAATGGAGAGACAAGCGTGACGTTTACATGCTCTCCTTCATTCACGCAGACACGACAATACAAATTGAACGGGCAACCAGTGTCATTGAAAAGTCCCTCTCAGTCCACGACTATAATGCGCTCATGGGAGGGGTGGACTTCAATGACCAGATGTTGGCTCCCTATTTAGTTTCCCGACGCACCAGATGCTGGTATAAGAAGGTGTCTGTATATTTGATTCAATTGGCGATGTACAATAGTTTTGTTCTCTACAGTAAGGCTGGGAGAACAGGATCCTTCCTCAAATTTCAGGAAGAGATCATTGCGAACCTCCTGTATCCAGGAGGTTCCGTGGCCCCAACCACCAGTGTAGTGAGCCGTCTACACGAGCGACATTTCCCCAATGCCGTTGCTGGTACCTCAACCCAACCGTCACCCCGAAAAAGATGTTGTGTCTGTAGCAGGAGTTGAATAAGGCGTGACACCCGCTATTTCTGTCCTGACTGCCCTGACCACCCTGCCCTATGCTTAGGGGAGTGTTTCCAGAAGTACCACACACAGGTACACTTATCATAGGGATTGCATCTCACAGGACAGGCACACAGGACTATTAGGGCCCTTTCACTCACAGCTGCTGCAAACCTCTCCTTTTACCTGGGACAAAGTGCATAATGTACTTCACCACATCTTTGGGCGTTTTGCGCTTTGCACATTGTCCCATGTGGAAGGAGAGGTTTGTCCTATAAAGGTAAAAAAACAACAACAACAAAAAAAACACCGGTAAGCAAAAAAGTTAACGTTCAGTTCAAAAAGTTAAATAAAGTTTATATGTTCCGTTCAAATGTTATTATAACGTTAATAAATTTATTGCGTTGCGGCCTGGTTTTTTCTTTTTTGTTTTGTTTTTTTTTACCTTCCAGGTGGATCAACCGATCGACTAGCTCAGTGGTGGGCAACCTTTTTTGTCAACTGAGCCAAATATCGCCAAAACCACGATTGGAATTTCTTTCGAGAGCCACATTTTTAAAACCTAAAATATTGCATCAACAGTACCAGTGAGGACTATTAGGCTCATGCACACGACCGTGTGCCCGCAAAAAAGAAGCGCATGCTGAATTGAATGGGTCCATGATGCGTGCTGCACACGTCCGTGTGCAGCCCGCATCATGGACCCATTCACTTCAATGGGTCCAGGATCCGGGCGCATGCACTACTTTTTTGCGGTGCGGAGGCACAGCCAGAAGCACCACGGAAGCACACTGTAGCACTCATATCCCGGATCCTGGACCTATTGAAGTGAATGGGTCCAAGATGCGGGCTGCACACGGCCGTGTGCAGCCCGCATCATGGACCCATTCACTTCAGCATGCGCTACTTTTTTGCGGTGCGGGCAGTCGGATGCGGATCGCGAACCCCATTCAAGTGAATGGGTCCGCGATCCTCATGCATCTGCCCCATGGTCTGTGTCCGTGCATTGCGGACCGCTATTTGCGGTCCGCAGCACAGGCATGGCGCCCTTACATTCGTGGGCATGAGCCCAGAGTGTGTTTTTGAATACTTTTGTAAATGTACTTTCTTTTATTTGGATCCTGATTATTATTTCATTTTATCTTTATAATTTTTTACTTTTCTTAAACTTGTCTGCAGATGTGGATGTAATGTGGATGACGCAGTTATGGGGGATATCTGTGGATGACGCAGTTATGGGGGATATCTGTGGATGACGCAGTTATGGGGGATATCTGTGGATGACGCACTTATGGGGGATATCTGTGGATGACGCATTTATGGGGGATATCTGTGGATGACGCACTTATGGGGGATATCTGTGGATGACGCACTTATGGGAAATATCTGTGGATGACGCACTTATGGGGGATATCTGTGGATGACGCACTTTTGGGGGATATCTGTGGATGACGCACTTATGGGGGATATCTGTGGATGACGCACTTATGGGGGATATCTGTGGACGACGCACTTATGGGGGATATCTGTGGATGACGCACTTATGGGGGATATCTGTGGATGACGCACTTATGGGGGATATCTGTGGATGACGCACTTATGGGGGATATCTGTGGATGACACATATATAGCATAAGATGCTATATATGTGTCATCCACAGATATCCCCCATAAGTGCCCTCCACAGATATCCCCCATAAGTGCCCTCCACAGATATCCCCCATAAGTGCCCTCCACAGATATCCCCCATAAGTGAGCCATCCACAGATATCCCCCATAAGTGCCTTCCAGTAAGTAATGTATTAGTGGGGGGAAGGAAGGGGGCAGGGACACTTGCGGTGGGGCCGGTGCACACACCGGGGGCAGCTCCTACCTTTCTGCTGCAGGACACATTTCGTTCCTCCTGAGCGGCGGCCTCTTCACCTCTCCACCCCTCCTCACAGTGGGCAGCCGAACTAGAGCCGCGCTGCCCGCCCTACTGCTGCTGTGCGCAGCGTGACATCTCTCCCTCCGTCATGCGCCTCCTGCCCCGCCTGCCTGCTTCATTCATAAAGTGGAAGGAGCAGACAGACGGGGCAGCAGGCGCATGACGGACAATTTACAAGCAGCTTGAGGGGCGCGATATGGCTGCGCGGCCGCCAGCCCGCACCAAAGAGCCGCAGCGAAGGTTCAAAAGAGCCACATGTGGCTAGCGAGCCGCGGCTTGCCGACCACTGGACTACCTGCAGCACTGATGTGCATTCTGACAGAAGCATTGCGCTGCTATCAGATTACACAAAAGTCGGTGTATGCGGCGCTGCAAGACGAGATTTCTCCTGTGCAGTAAAAGATAAGTTTGCCGAGGCATATGAGCTGAGGAGGCGGCGGTGTTCATATACTTTGACAAACACTTTGTATATAAAAAAATAAATAAAAAATCCCGGCAATGATTTATTCATCCACATCGATTGATGTGAATGGAGAAATCGGGTTTGCCAGGGCATACCAGCTAAGTGGGTATGGATGTTGGGCGGAGTTCCTATGTCCTGGCAGACACCTTTCCCCACCTTTTTTTTTTTTGGCAGAGATTTTTTCATCCACATTGATCGATGCGAATGAAGAAATCTGTGCCGTTCATTTTTTCTTTCAGCCCAGAGGCTTAACAAAAATAAATAAATCTCATTACCCGTATGCTCAATATAAGGAGTATAGCAGAAACTCCTAATGCTGGCCATACAAGTAATGATTGCGGAGACCCTCAAATGCCAGGGCAGTACAAACACCCCACAAATGACCCCATTTTGGAAAGAAGACACCCCAAGGTATTCACTGAGGGGCATATTGAGTCCATGAAAGATTGAAATTTTTGTCCCAAGTTAGCGGAAAGGGAGACTTTGTGAGAAAAAACAAAAAAAAATCAATTTTCCGCTAACTTGTGGCAAAAAAAAAAAAATTTCTATGAACTCGCCATGCCCCTCATTGAATACCTTGGGGTGTCTTCTTTCCAAAATGGGGTCACATGTGGGGTATTTATACTTCCCTGGAATTTTAGGGGCCCTAAAGCGTGAGAAGAAGTCTGGGATCCAAATGTCTAAAAATGCCCTCCTAAAAGGAATGTGCGCCCCTTTGCGCATCTAGGCTGCAAAAAAGTGTCACACATCTGGTATCGCCATACTCAGGAGAAGTTGGGGAATGTGTTTTGGGGTGTCTTTTTACATATACCCATGCTGGGTGAGAGAAATATCTCTCTAAAATGAAAACTTTGTATAAAAAAATGGGAAAAGTTGACTTTTAGAGAGATATTTCTCTCACCCAGCATGGATATATGTAAAAATACACCCCAATACACATTGCCCTACTTCTTCTGAGTACGGCGATACCAGATGTGTGACACTTTTTTGCAGCCTAGGTGCCCAAAGGGGCCCAAATTCTAAAGAGCACCTTTAGGATTTCACAGGGCATTTTTTAGGCATTTGGATTCCAGACTTCTTCTCACGCTTTAGGTCCCCTAAAATGCCAGGGCAGTATAAATACCCCACAAGTGACCCCATTTTGGAAAGAAGACACCCCAAGGTATTTCGTGATGGGCATAGTGAGTTCAAGGAAGTTTTTATTTTTTGTCACAAGTTAGTGGAATATGAGACTTTGTAAGAAAAAAAAATAAATAAAAAAAATCATCATTTTCCGCTAACTTGTGACAAAAAATAAAAACTTCTATGAACTCACTATGCCCATCAGCGAATACCTTAGGGTGTCTACTTTCTGAAATGGGGTCATTTGTGGGGTGTTTCTACTGTCTGGGCATTGTAGAACCTCAGGAAACATGACAGGTGCTCAGAAAGTCAGAGCTGTTTCAAAATGCGGAAATTCACATTTTTGTACCATAGTTTGTAAACGCTATAACTTTTGCGCAAACCAATAAATATACACTTATTGCATTTTTTTGATTAAAGACATGTAGAACAATAAATTTAGAGAAAAATTTATATAGAAATGTAGTTTTATTTGAAAATTTTTACAACTGAAAGTGAAAATGAAAAATGTCATTTTTTTGCAAATAATTCGGTCAATTTCGATTAATAACAAAAAAAGTAAAAATGTCAGCAGCAATGAAATACCACCAAATGAAAGCTCTATTAGTGAGAAGAAAAGAAGGTAAAATTCATTTGGGTGGTAAGTTGTATGACCGAGCAATAAACCGTGAAAGTAGTGTAGTGCAGAATTGTAAAAAGTGGTCTGGTCATTAAGGGGGTTTAAGCTAGGGGAGCTGAGGTGGTTAAATGGGACATGGCATCTAAAAACCAGTCCAGCAAAATCTGCCTTCCAAAAACCATGCAGCATTCCTTTTCTTCTGCACCCTGCCGTGCGCCCTTACATCAGTTTACGACCACATGTGGGGTGTTTCTGTAAACCGCAGAATCAGTGTAATAAATATAGAGTTTTGTTTGGCTGTTAACCCTTAATGTGTTAAAGAAAAAAATGTAATAAAATGGAAAATCTGCCAAAAAGTTAAATTTAAGAATTTATTCTCCATTTTCCTTTAATTCTTGTGGAACACCTAAAATCAGTTTTGAGTAACTTGAGGGGTGTCGTTTCTACAATGGGGTCGTTTATGGGTGTGGCAAACCCGGCCACTGTATATTGTTATTCCTGTATGTACGATGTTATTGCATATGTGTATGCCACTTTAAAGAACCAAGCGTATATATGTTTTGGGTAATATGGTTCGGGTGGGCTGTAACGTTCCTATGCTGGCGGCATGAAAACCGCCAGCATTCCTGCAATTGCTTCACGTTCAGTGAATTTCAACACTGTTCGCAAAAAAGCAACAAAATGCCGAATGGAGAACACACACAGGAGGTCGTGTGGCCCCCATTAAGGATTGCAAAATTGTCTCAATCGGTAGTTAAGAGGAGTCAGGGTGGCCGTCGTTCGACTACCGACCATGCGGCGGTCGGCCATTTTGGATCCTTTGTTAGTACAGCCGTGCCTGATGGGAAATGCAATGCCTGATGGGGGAAATGTGGAGAATGCCCCTGCAATGTCATTATGGAAACCCCTTGCATGGGGACTTGTATTCGACTACCGACCATGCGGCGGTCGGCCATTTTGGATCCTTTGTTCGTACAGCCGTGCCTGATGGGAAAAATGCAATGCCTGATGGGGGAAATGTGGAGAATGCCCCTGCAATGTCATTATGGAAACCCCTTGCATGGGGACTTGTATAAAAGGCTGGAACTTGGAATAAAGACCTCAGTTGACTCCCAGCCTATGTTTCGTCTAGTTCTTGGGAGGGAAAGATCGAATGCTGTACCTGCCGATTTGGATCATTGTCTGCTTTTCCTGTCTACCAGCGGAGACATTGTGGATCGTGCTACCTCTCCGCTACAATTGGTGGCAAGCAACGGGATTTCAACTACCCAACAAAGCAACTTTCGGCAGAATTCTAGCGAATAGAAGAAAGGAAGCAGCAAATCGTGAGTTTACTAATTCGGTTGAAAACGGAACCCGGGAACACGTGGAAACTCACGAACGGCCGGTGAATGGGCATGAATTATGCACTTTTGAAACGAAGTACTTTGAAAGAGTTACTGGAGGCAGGGGAACAGTAGCCAGCAGCAAGACAAAGATTATATTAATCGCAGAGCTAATGGAAGGAGACAGAGCAGCAGCTGCTGCAGCACCTCCAAGGGAGGAGGAGCCAACAGAATTTGAGAAGGAATACAGGAGCAGGATGGCTCTACTTCCACCAGCGCTATATGACCAGATGGCTGACAGAGTTTTTGGAGATGTGCAGGAATACATCATGCTTCGGAGGTCGCAGATGAACCAGCAGACTGGAGAAAGAGCCACGACGCCTGTTAACATCCTGCCAGGGAAAGCTAAAATTCCCTAGCAAGCTTTTAAGAGCTATTCGGAAGCTGAGGGTGAGGTAGATGATTACCTGCAGGATTTTGAACGGTTAGGCCAGTTGCACAATATCAGTGCGGAGGATCGGGTACCCCTACTGGCAGGGAGACTATCTGGTCGCGCCGCAGAGGCATATCGTGCCATACCTGACGAGGACAGTACAAACTATGCCAAGGTAAAACAGGCCATTTTAGCTAGGTATGCGATTACCTCCGAGGCCTACCGACTAAAGTTCAGAGACATTAAAAAGCTCGCCCGGGACACTCACACAGAATGGGCACACCGCCTACAACGAGCGGCAAAGGGGTGGTTGGAGGCCACCCAAGTTAACACCCTGGAAGACCTGTTCCAACTCATGGTAATGGAGCAGTTCTTTGACGGGATACCCGCGCACCTGCAGAATTGGGTACGCGATCGGAAGCCACGCACCCTACAAGATGCAGCCAAGCTAGCAGACGAATTCCAGGATACCAGGAGGGAACAGCGCACTCAATCGAAACCAACCTATGGATCTACCACACCAGTACCAACCGTAAACACAGCCGTTCCAGCACGCCCGGGGGTAAGCAATAACACCTACACCCCCAGGTATCAAGCTCGCCCCCCGATACGATGCCACACCTGTAACCAACAGGGACATATGCAGCGGGACTGTCTCCGCAACTGACCACGGCCCAGCTGGAACCCCCCGGTACCCAACAACCGGGCAGCGGTTCATTGTGCCCAAGCGGAACCCTACAGAACACCCAAGGTCCTAGCTTCCACCGAGGAACCCCTGGGCACACTACATGAGGTGAACCCTATTCAAGCCGCCTCTGACAACCGCCAAGGGCACCGAAAAGAGGTACAGATGGAGGGGAGAAAGGTACAGGGGTTACGAGACTCTGGGGCTACTATAAAGCTGGTCCGCAACCACCTAGTACCCAAAGACAACCTCACAGGGGAGTGTGTAGCAGTGCGTGTAGCAGGGGGAGTGATCTACAAGATCCCCACGGCCAAAGTCCACCTGAATTGGGGAGCGGGGAATGGGAATGTGGAGGTGGGCCTGATGCAGGACTTACCTGCAGACGTTATTTTGGGCAACGACCTGGGGGAGCTGACTTTAGCTTTTGTTCCCCAGTCCACCAGCCATGAAGCTTATCCGGTTGTGACCCGGCAACAGGCTCGCACCACAGCACCACCTAACCACTCTGAGGCTCAGGTAAGCAATGTACCCCCCATGCCTAATGTCACCCCCTGGGCGTCCCCCCTAGAATTCGGGTCAGAAGTGGCCCTAGACCCTTCCTTACAGCTATACAAAGACCGTGTGGATAAGAATCAGGCAGGGTTAGAAGGGGAAAGGTACACCTGGGAAAAGGGACTCCTATACCGCCAAGCTGAAAAAGTAATAGCCGGAGCGATCCCTACCCATAATTGAGGAACCCTTTAGCCGGGTCGCAGTAGATATAATAGGACCCTTAGCTAAACCCAGCCCTTCCGGCAAGAAATACGTTCTAACGGTGGTAGACTACGCCACCAGATACCCTGAGGCGGTGGCCTTGACCAATGTGCATGCTGAAACGGTGGCCGATGCCCTGATGCGAATATTCTCACGCGTGGGATTTCCCCGGGAGATTATTTCGGATAGGGGCACTCAGTTCACCGCGGAAGTAATGCACCAGCTCTGGAAGATATGTGGGGTACAACAAATTTTGAACTCCGCATATCACCCCCAGTCCAACGGGCTCTGTGGACGTTTTAACGGCACCCTCAAACAGATGATCCGTACGTTCATGGATACCCAGAGAGACTGGGAAAGGTTCCTTCCCCACTTAATGTTTGCATATAGGGAAGTGCCCCAAGAATCCACCGGATTCTCCCCTTTCGAGCTTCTGTTCGGAAGGAGAGTGAGAGGCCCCCTCGATTTAATCCGAGAACATTGGGAAGGGGAGGGGACCATTAATGGTACACCTATCGTACCATATGTGCTGGAGTTTAGGGAACGCTTGGAGGCTCTAACTCAGACGGTACGCGACAACCTCCAGGCGGCCCAACAACGATAGAGCCGATGGTACGATAGGGGAGCCAGGGACCGCAGCTTTCAAGTCGGGCAAAAGGTATTAATCTTACGACTGGTCCACAAAGACAAGCTGCAGGCTTCCTGGCAGGGCCCATACAAGGTGGTAGAACAAATATGCGATACCAACTATGTGATCGGCCCAGCCACTGGCGCCGGGCCCAAACGCATGCTCCACGTAAACATGCTCAAACCTTACCAGGAGCAGACCGAAGAGGTCACCGCAATTTGCGCATCAGCGGCCGAAGACTTTGATAATTTACCTCTCCCAGACCTCCTAGATCAGGAGGGTCGGAACGGAGATTTGGGAGAGATACAGTTAGGAGAGCGGCTAAGCGCACAGGAACGTGCCCAAGTCCAAAACCTAATTAGTGAAAAAAGGGCCACCTTCTCCAACCTACCCGGGTACACCCCATTGGCCACATATAAGGTAGAAACCCTAGACCAGACTCCCCTTCGCCAACCGGCCTACTGTATCCCCGAATCAGTCAAAGGGAGTATGCATAAAGAGCTTGAGGAGATGCTACAGCTAGGAGTGATAGAGCACTCTGAGAGCCCTTGGGCCTCCCCAGTAGTTTTAGTGCCGAAACGGGACGGAACGACCCGTTTCTGCATAGACTACCGGAGGCTCAACGACAAAACCACCTCCGATGCTTACCCGATGCCCAGGATAGACGAGCTCCTGGATAAAATGGCCAGAGGCCAGTACCTCACCACAATAGATCTGTGCAAAGGGTACTGGCAAATTCCACTAGCCGATGACGCCATCCCTAAGTCGGCGTTTGTCACCCCGTTTGGCCTGTACCAGTTTAAAGTCATGCCATTCGGGATGAAAAATGCTCCGGCTACCTTTCAGAGGATGGTGGATTGGCTACTGGATGGGTTTCAGGAGTATGCTTGCGCCTACTTAGACGATATCGCCATTTTTAGCTGCTCCTGGCCTGAACATCTGACCCACATAGGAGCCGTACTAGACCGGATTAGGGAAGCAGGGTTAACCCTCAAACCCAGCAAGTGCCACATAGGGATGGCCGAGGTCCAGTACTTAGGACACCGGGTAGGAAGCGGTCAGCAAAAACCTGAGCCGGCCAAAATAGAGTCTGTCGCCAAGTGGCCCACCCCTCGCACCAAGACACAGGTCTTAGCATTCCTAGGTACCGCAGGGCATTATCGCAAATTTGTACCCAACTACAGCGCCCTGGCCAAACCCCTCACTGATTTAACCCGCAAGAACCTGCCCAAGATAGTAACCTGGGCCCCAGAGTGTGAACAGGCATTCCAACAGCTCAAAACAGCACTTGTTAACTCTCCTGTACTTTCTGCTCCCGATCCAACTAAACGATTTCTCGTTCATACAGACGCTTCTATGTTTGGATTGGGAGCAGTACTGAGCAAAGTCGGAGCGGATGGCGGCGAGCACCCAGTGGCTTATTTAAGCAGGAAACTTTTACCCCGGGAAGTGAGCTACGCCGCCATTGAAAAGGAGTGCCTGGCTGTGGCGTGGGCCCTCAAAAAGTTGCAACCCTATTTGTACGGACAACCGTTTTCTTTACTCACGGATCACAACCCGTTGGTGTGGCTGAACAGGGTGTCAAGAGACAATGCCCGGCTGCTGCGCTGGAGTTTGGCGTTGCAGCCTTTTGACTTTACCATCCACTACCGCCCTGGGAAGCAAAACGGCAAAGCCGACGGGTTATCCAGACAAACGGACATTGACATGTGATCCGTGAGTACTCCTCCGGACATCCCCAAGCCGATCCGTTAGGATCAGACTGTGTATGCCGGCTTGGTTCTGGGGGAGCATTGTGGCAAACCCAGCCACTGTATATTGTTATTTCTGTATGTACGATGTTATTGCATATGTGTATGCCACTTTAAAGAACCAAAAAAGCAAACAAAAAAGCAACAAAATGCCGAATGGAGAACACACACAGGAGGTCGTGTGGCCCCCATTAAGGATTGCAACATTGTCTCAATCGGTAGTTAAGAGGAGTCAGGGTGGCCATCGCAATGTGGAGAATGCCCCTGCAATGTCATTATGGAAACCCCTTGCATGGGGACTTGTATTCGACTACCGACCATGCGGCGGTCGGCCATTTTGGATCCTTTGTTCGTACAGCCGTGCCTGATGGGAAAAATGCAATGCCTAATGGGGGAAATGTGGAGAATGCCCCTGCAATGTCATAATGGAAACCCCTTGCATGGGGACTTGTATAAAAGGCTGGAACTTGGAATAAAGACCTCAGTTGACTCCCAGCCTATGTTTCGTCTAGTTCTTGGGAGGGAAAGATCGTATGCTGTACCGGCCGATTTGGATCATTGCCTGCTTTTTCTGTCTACCAGCGGAGACCTTGTGGATCGTGCAACCTCTCCGCTACAATGGGGGTATCCACTATGTAAGCCCCACAAAGTGACTTCAGATCTGAACTGGTCCTTAAAAAGTGGGTTTTAGAAATTTTCTTAAACATTTTAAGAATTGCTTCTAAACTTCTAAGCCTTCTAACGTCCTAAAAAAATAAAATGACATTTCCAAAATGATGCCAACATAAAGTAGACATATGGGAAATGTTAAGTAATATATGTTTTATGAGGAATCACTTTCTGTTTTAAAAGCAGAGAAATTGAAATTTAGCAAATTGCGAATTTTTTTAACTTTTTGGTAAATTTGGGATTTTTCCATAAATAAAGGTACCTACCTACCGAACTTCAGGTTTTTCGGCACCCGGACCCGCACCCGAACATTTAAGTAAACGTTTGTGTTTGGGTTCGGTGTTCGGCGATTTTTATGGTGCTTTTTGAAAGGCTGCAAAGCAGCCAATCAACAAGCGTCATACTACTTGCCCCAAAAGGCCATCACAGCCATGCCTACTATTGGCATGGCTGTGATTGGCCAGCTGAAGCATGTGACCCAGCCTCTATTTAAGCTGAAGTCACTTAGCGCCGCCCGTCACTCTGCTCGGATTAGTGCATGGAGATGCTGCAGCTGCTGTGAGGGAGAGATCAGGGAGCGATCTTATCAAGAACTGGTTTATGTACTCAGCGATCTACAGAAAAAGTGTTTTGTGGGTGCAGTGCACAATTTTTTTAAGCCTACCCTGAGCCAACTACTGCTGAAAACGAACTTTTTATTCTTCATTTCATCAATATCAATACCTGATCGGCAGCCATTTTATGCAACGATAGTGCACCAGGATAGGCTATCTGCAAGTCCAGAAATACAGCTTTGGCATACTGGGGTGAAAAAACCCTCTAATATACTGCACATCTGGGATTAGACAAGCATAAGTAACTGTCACATTTAGGACAGAAATACAGCTTTTTGGTTAGGGTGAAAAAAGCCTGTAATATACTGCACATCTGTAAATACATGTGCATAAGTCACTGTCACATTTAGGACAGAAATACAGCTTTTTGGTTAGGGTGAAAAAACCGTCTAATATACAGCACATCTGGGATTAGACTAACATAAGTGACTGTCACATTTAGGCCATAAATACGGCTTTTTGGTTACTGGGGTGAAAAAAGCCTCTAATATATTGCACATCTGGGATTACACGTGCATAAGTGACTGTAACATTTAGGACAGATATACAGCTTTTTGGTTAGGGTGAAAAAACCCTCTAATATACTGCACATCTGGGATTAGACAGGCATAAGTCACTGTCACATTTAGACCATAAATACGGCTTTTTGGTTACTGGATTGAAAAAAAGCCTCTAATATATTGCACATCTTGGGATTACACATGCATAAGTGACTGTCACATTTAGGCCATAAATACGGCTTTTAACATACTAGGGTGAAAAAAGCCTCTAATATACTGCACATCTGTGATTACACATGCATAAGTCACTGTCACATTTAGGACAGAAATACAGCTTTTTTCTTACTGGGGTGAAAAAACCCTCTGATATACTGCAGATCTGTGATTACACGTGCATAAGTCACTCTCACATTTAGGACAGAAATACAGCTTTTTGGTTAAAGTGAAAAAACCCTCTAATATACTGAACATCTGGGAATAGACAAGCATAAGTGACTGTTAGATTTAGTCCATAAATACGGCTTTTTAATTACTGGGGTGAAAAAAGCCTCTAATATATTGCACATCTGGGATTACACATGCATAAGTGATTGTCACATTTAGGACAGAAATACACCTTTTTTTTTTAGGGTGAAAAAACCCTATAATATACTGCACATCTGGGATTAGACAAGCATATGTGACTGTCACAGTTAGGCCATAAATATGGCTTTTTGGTTACTGAGGTGAAAAAAGCCTCTAATATAAAACACATCTGGGATTACACGTGCATAAGTGAATATCACATTTAGGCCATAAATACGGCTTTGGCATACTGGGGTGAATAAAGCCTCTCATATACTGCACATCTGGGATTACACGTGCATTAGTGACTGTCACATTTAGGACAGAAATACAGCTTTTTGGTTAGGGTGAAAAAACCCTCTAATATACTGCACATCTGTGATTACACGTGCATAAGTGACTGTCACATTTAGGACAGAAATACAGCTTTTTTCTTACTGGTGTGAAAAAACCCTGTGATATACTGCACATCTGTGATTACACGTGCATAGGTCACTGTCACATTTATGACAGAAATACAGCTTTTTTCTTACTGGGGTGAAAAAACCCTCTGATATACTGCACATCTGCGATTACACGTGCATAGGTCACTGTCACATTTAGGACAGAAATATTGCTTATTTCTTACTGGGGTAAAAAAAACCTCTGATATACTGCACATCTGCGATTACACGTGCATAAGTCACTGTAACATTTAGGACAGAAATACAGCTTTTTCTTACTGGGGTGAAAAAACCCTCTTATATACTGCACATCTGCAATTACACGTGGATAAGTGACTGTCACATTTAGGACAGAAATACAGCTTTTTTCATACTGGGGTGAAAAAACCCTCTTATATACTGCACATCTGTGATTACACGTGCATAAGTCACTGTCACATTTAAGACAGAAATACAGCTTTTTTCTTAATGGAGTAAAAAAAAAAATCTGATATACTGCACATCTGCGATTACACATGCATAAGTCACTGTCACATTTAGGACAGAAATACAGCTTTTTTCTTACTGGTGTGAAAAAACCCTGTGATATACTGCACATCTGTGATTACACGTGCATAGGTCACTGTCACATTTATGACAGAAATACAGCTTTTTTCTTACTGGGGTGAAAAAACCCTCTGATATACTGCACATCTGCGATTACACGTGCATAGGTCACTGTCACATTTAGGACAGAAATACTGCTTATTTCTTACTGGGGTAAGAAAAACCTCTGATATACTGCACATCTGCGATTACACGTGCATAAGTCACTGTAACATTTAGGACAGAAATACAGCTTTTTCTTACTGGGGTGAAAAAACCCTCTTATATACTGCACATCTGCAATTACACGTGGATAAGTGACTGTCACATTTAGGACAGATATACAGCTTTTTTCATACTGGGGTGAAAAAACCCTCTGATATACTGCACATCTGTGATTACACGTGCATAAGTCACTGTCACATTTAAGACAGAAATACAGCTTTTTTCTTAATGGAGTAAAAAAAAACCTCTGATATACTGCACATCTGCGATTACACATGCATAAGTCACTGTCACATTTAGGACAGAAATACAGCTTTTTTCTTACTGGGGTGAAAAACCCCTCTGATATACTGCACATCTGCGATTACACATGCATAAGTCACTGTCAAATTTAGGACAGAAATACAGCTTTTTGGTTAAAGTGAAAAAACCCCTCTAATATACTGCACATCTGGAATTAGACAAGCATAAGTGACTGTCACATCTAGGCCATAAATACGGCTATTTAGTTACTGGGGAGAAAAAAGCCTCTAATATTGCACATCTGGGATTACACATGCATAAGTAATTGTCACATTTAGGACAGAAATACAGCTTTTTTTTAGGGTGAAAAAAGCCTATAATATACTGCACATCTGGAATTAGACAAGCATATGTGACTGTCACATTTAGGCCAAAAATATGGCTTTTTGGTTACTGAAGTGAAAAAAGCCTCTAATATAAAGCACATCTGGGATTAAACGTGCTTAAGTGACTGTCACATTTAGGCCATAAATACGGCTTTGGCATACTGGGGTAAATAAAGATTCTCATATACTGCACATCTGGGATTACACGTGCATTAGTGACTGTCACATTTAGGACAGAAATACAGCTTTTTGGTTAGGGTGAAAAAACCCTCTAATATACTGCATATCTGGGATTAGACAGGCATAAGTCATTGTCACATTTAGGCCATAAATACGGCTTTTTGGTTACTGGGGTGAAAAATGCCTCTAATATATTGCACATCTGCATAAGTGACTGTCACATTTAGGACAGAAATACAGCTTTTTGGTTAGGGTGAAAAAACCCTCTAATATACTGCACATCTGGGATTAGACAAGCATAAGTGACTGTCACATTTAGGACAGAAACAGTTTTTTTTAGGGTGAAAAAACCCTCTAATATACTGCACATCTGTGATTACACGTGCATTAGTGACTGTCACATTTAGGCCATAAATACGGCTTTTTAGGTACTGGGGTGAAAAAAGACTCTAATATATTGCACATCTGTGATTACACGTGTATAAGTCACTGTCACATTTAGGACAGAAATACTGCTTTTTTTAGGGTGAAAAAACCCTATAATATACTGCACATCTGGGATTATAAAAGCATATGTGACTGTCACATTTAGGCCATAAATATGGCTTTTTGGTTAATGGGGTAAAAAAAGCCTCTAATATAAAGCTAATCTGGGATTACACGTGCATAAGTGACTGTCACATTTAGGCCATAAATACGGCTTTGGCATATTGGGGTGAATAAAGGCTCTCATATACTGCACATCTGGGATTACACGTGCATTAGTGACTGTCACATTTAGGACAGAAATACAGCTTTTTGGTTAGGGTGAAAAAACCCTCTAATATACTGCACATCAGGGATTAGACATGCATAAGTCACTGTCACATTTAGGCCATAAATATGTCTTTTTTTTACTGGGGTGAAAAAAGCCTCTAATATATTGCACATCTGGGATTACATATGCATAAGTGACTGTCACATTTAGGCCATAAATACGGCTTTGGCATACTAGGGTGAAAAAAGCCTCTCATATACTGCACATCTGGGACTATACGTGTATAAGTGACTGTCACATTTAGGACAGAAATACAGCATTTTGGTTAGGGTGAAAAAACCCTCTAATATACTGCTCATTTGGGATTACATTTGCATAAGTGACGGTCACATTTAGGACAGAAATACGGCTTTGGCATACTGGGGTGAAAAAACCCTCTAATATACTGCACATCTGGGATTACACATGCATAAGTCACTGTCACATTTAGGACAGAAATACAGCTTTTTTTTTTAGGGTGAAAAAAGCCTCTCATATACTGCACATCTGTGATTACACGTGCATAAGTCACTGTCACATTTAGGACAGAAATACAGCTTTTTTCTTAATGGGGTGAAAAAACCCTCTGATATACTGCATATCTGCGATTACACATGTATAAGTCACTGTCACATTTAGGACAGAAATACAGCTTTTTTCTTACTGGGGTGAAAAAA
Source organism: Bufo bufo (assembly GCF_905171765.1). NCBI lineage: Eukaryota > Metazoa > Chordata > Amphibia > Anura > Bufonidae > Bufo > Bufo bufo. Next base: position 374,070,944 of record NC_053389.1, read on the forward strand.
CCCTCTGATATACTGCAGATCTATGATTACACGTGCATAAGTCACTGTCACATTTAGGACAGAAATACAGCTTTTTGGTTAAAGTGAAAAAACCCTCTAATATACTGCACATCTGGGATTAGACAAGCATAAGTGACTGTCACATTTAGGCCATAAATACGGCTATTTAGTTACTGGGGAGAAAAAAGCCTCTAATATATTGCACATCTGGGATTACACATGCATAAGTGATTGTCACATTTAGGACAGAAATACAGCTTTTTTTTTTAGGGTGAAAAAAGCCTCTCATATACTGCACATCTGGGACTATACGTGTATAAGTGACTGTCACATTTAGGACAGAAATACAGCATTTTGGTTAGGGTGAAAAAACCCTCTAATATACTGCTCATCTGGGATTACACGTGCATAAGTGACGGTCACATTTAGGACAGAAATACGGCTTTGGCATACTGGGGTGAAAAAACCCTCTAATATACTGCACATCTGGGATTACACATGCATAAGTCACTGTCACATTTAGTACAGAAATACAGCTTTTTTCTTACTGGGGTGAAAAAACCCTCTGATATACTGCACATTTGTGATTACACGTGCATAAGTCACTGTCACATTTAGGATAGAAATACAGCTTTTTTCTTAATGGGGTGAAAAAACCCTCTGATATACTGCACATCTGCGATTACACATGCATAAGTCACTGTTACATTTAGGACAGAAATACAGCTTTTTTCTTACTGGGGTGAAAAAACCCTCTGATATACTGCAGATCTGTGATTACACGTGAATAAGTCACTGTCACATTTAGGAGAGAAATACAGCTTTTTGGTTAAAGTGAAAAACCGCTCTAATATACTGCACATCTGGAATTAGACAAGCATAAGTGACTGTCACATCTAGGCCATAAATACGGCTATTTAGTTACTGGGGAGAAAAAAACCTCTAATATTGCACATCTGGGATTACACATGCATAAGTAATTGTCACATTTAGGACAGAAATACAGCTTTTTTTTTAGGGTGAAAAAAGCCTATATTATACTGCACATCTGGAATTAGACAAGCATATGTGACTGTCACATTTAGGCCAAAAATATGGCTTTTTGGTTACTGGGGTGAAAAAAGCCTCTAATATAAAGCACATCTGGGATTAAACGTGCATAAGTGACTGTCACATTTAGGCCATAAATACGGCTTTGGCATACTGGGGTAAATAAAGATTCTTATATACTGCACATCTGGGATTACACGTGCATTAGTGACTGTCACATTTAGGACAGAAATACAGCTTTTTGGTTAGGGTGAAAAAACCCTCTAATATACTGCATATCTGGGATTAGACAGGCATAAGTCATTGTCACATTTAGGCCATAAATACTGCTTTTTGGTTACTGGGGTGAAAAATGCCTCTAATATATTGCACATCTGCATAAGTGACTGTCACATTTAGGCCATAAATACGGCTTTGGCATACTAGGGTGAAAAAAGCCTCTCATATACTGCACATCTGGGACTATACGCGTATAAGTGACTGTCACATTTAGGACAGAAATACAGCTTTTTGGTTAGGGTGAAAAATCCTCTAATTTACTGCACATCTGGGATTACACATGCATAAGTGACTGTCACATTTAGGCCATAAATACAGCTTTGGCATACAGTACAGACCAAAAGTTTGGACACACCTTCTCATTCAAAGAGTTTTCTTTATTTTCATGACTATGAAGGCATCAAAACTATGAATTAACACATGTGGAATTATATACATAACAAACAAGTGGGAAACAACTGAAAATATGTCATATTCTAGGTTCTTCAAAGTAGCCATCTTTTGCTTTGATTACTGCTTTGCACACTCTTGGCATTCTCTTGATGAGCTTCAAGAGGTAGTCCCCTGAAATGGTCTTCCAACAGTCTTAAAGGAGTTCCCAGAGATTCTTAGCACTTGTTGGCCCTTTTGCCTTCACTCTGCGATCCAGCTCACCCCAAACCATCTCGATTGGGTTCAGGTCTGGTGACTGTGGAGGCCAGGTCATCTGGCGCAGCACCCCATCACTCTCCTTCATGGTCAAATAGCAGTTACTTTCAAAGTTTTCCCAATTTTTCGGCTGACTGACTGACCTTCATTTCTTAACCACCTCAGCCCCCAGTGCTTAAACACCCTGAAAGACCAGGCCACTTTTTACACTTCTGACCTACACTACTTTCACCGTTTATTGCTCGGTCATGCAACTTACCACCCAAATGAATTTTACCTCCTTTTCTTCTCACTAATAGAGCTTGCATTTGGTGGTATTTCTTTGCTGCTGACATTTTTACTTTTTTTGTTATTAATCGAAATTTAACGATTTTTTTGCAAAAAAATGACATTTTTCACTTTCAGTTGTAAAATTTTGCAAAAAAAAACGACATCCATATATAAATTTTGCTCTAAATTTATTGTTATACATGTCTTTGTTAAAAAAAAAATGTTTGGGTAAAAAAAAAAAATGGTTTGGGTAAAAGTTATAGCTTTTACAAACTATGGTACAAAAATGTGAATTTCCGCTTTTTGAAGCAGCTCTGACCTTCTGAGCACCTGTCATGTTTCCTGAGGTTCTACAATGCCCAGACAGTACAAACACCCCACAAATGACCCCATTTCGGAAAGTAGACACTCTAAGCTATTCGCTGATGGGCATAGTGAGTTCATAGAATTTTTTATTTTTTGTCACAAGTTAGCGGAAAATTATGATTTTTATTTTTTATTTTTTTTCTTACAAAGTCTCAAATTCCACTAACTTGTGACAAAAAATAAAAAGTTCTATGAACTCACTATGCCCATCAGTGAATACCTTGGGGTGTCTTCTTTCCAAAATGGGGTCACTTGTGGGGTAGTTATACTGCCCTGGCATTCTAGGGGCCCAAATGTGTGGTAAGGAGTTTGAAATCAAATTCTGTAAAAAATGGCTGGTGAAATCCGAAAGGTGCTCTTTGGAATGTGGGCCCCTTTGCCCACCTAGGCTGCAAAAAAGTTTCACACATGTGGTATCTCCGTATTCAGGAGAAGTTGGGGAATGTGTTTTGGGGTGTCATTTTACATATACCCATGCTGGGTGAGATAAATATCTTGGTCAAATGCCAACTTTGTGTAAAAAAATGGGAAAAGTTGTCTTTTGCCAAGATATTTCTCTCATCCAGCATGGGTATATGTAAAATGACACCCCAAAACACATTCCCCAACTTATCCTGAATACGGGGATACCAGATGTGTAACACTTTTTTGCAGCCTAGGTGGGCAAAGGGGCCCACATTCCAAAGAGCACCTTTCGGATTTCACCAGCCATTTTTTACAGAATTTGATTTCAAACTCTTTACCACACATTTGGGCCCCTAGAATGCCAGGGCAGTATAACTACCCCACAAGTGACCCCATTTTGGAAAGAAAACACCCCAAGGTATTCGCTGATGGGCATAGTGAGTTCATGGAAGTTTTTATTTTTTGTCACAAGTTAGTGGAATATGAGACTTTGTAAGGAAAAAAAATAATATATAATAAATCATCATTTTCCAGTAACTTGTGACAAAAAATAAAAAATTCTAGGAACTCGCCATGCCCCTCACGGAATACCTTGGGGTCTCTTTCCAAAATGGGGTCACTTGTGGGGTAGTTATACTGCCCTGGCATTTTCCAGGGGCCCTAATGTGTTATAAGTAGGTAAATGACCTGTGAAATCCGAAAGGTGCTCTTTGGAATGTGGGCCCCTTTGCCCACCTAGGCTGCAAAAAAGTGCCACACATGTGGTATCGCCGTACTCAGGAGAAGTTGGGGAATGTGTTTTGGGGTGTCATTTTACATATACCCATGCTGGGTGAGATAAATATCTTGGTCAAATGCCAACTTTGTATAAAAAAATGGGAAAAGTTGTCTTTTGCCAATATATTTCTCTCACCCAGCATGGGTATATGTAAAATGACACCCCAAAACACATTGCCCAACTTCTCCTGAGTACGGCGATACCAGATGTGTGACACTTTTTTGCAGCCTAGATGCGCAAAGGGGCCCACATTCCTTTTATGAGGGCATTTTTAGACATTTGGATCCCAGACTTCTTCTCACGCTTTAGGGCCCCTAAAATGCCAGGGCAGTATAAATACCCCACATGTGACCCCATTTTGGAAAGAAGACACCCCAAGGTATTCAATGAGGGGCATGGCGAGTTCATAGAATTATTTTTTTTTTGCCACAAGTTAGCGGAAATTGATTTTATTTATTTTTTTCTCACAAAGTCTCCATTTCCGCTAACTTGGGACAAAAATTTCAATCTTTCATGGACTCAATATGCCCCTCACGGAATACCTTGGGGTGTCTTCTTTCCAAAATGGGGTCACATGTGGGGTATTTATACTGCCCTGGCATTCTAGGGGCCCTAAAGCGTGAGAAGAAGTCTGGAATATAAATGTCTAAAAATTTTTACGCATTTGGATTCCGTGAGGGGTAGGGTGAGTTCATGTGAGATTTTATTTTTTGACACAAGTTAGTGGAATATGAGACTTTGTAAGAAAAAAAAAAAAAATTCCGCTAACTTGGGCCAAAAAAATGTCTGAATGGAGCCTTACAGGGGGGGGGGATCAATGACAGGGGGGTGATCAATGACAGGGGGGTGATCAATGACAGGTTGGTTATCAGGGAGTCTATATGGGGTGATCACCCCCCTGTCATTGATCACCCCCCTATAAGGCTCCATTCAGATGTCCATATGTGTTTTGCGGATCCGATCCATGTTTCCGTGGATCCGTAAAAATCATGCGGACATCTGAATGGAGCTGAGGGTGATCAATGACAGGGGGGTGATCAATGACAGGGGGGTGATCAGGGAGTCTATATGGGGTGATCACCACAGTCATTGATCACGCCCCTGTAAGGCTCCATTCAGACGTCCGTATGCGTTTTGCGGATCCGATCAGTCTATCAGTGGATCCGTAAAAATCATGCGGACATCTGAATGGAGCTTTACAGGGGGGTAATCAATGACAGGGGGGTGATCAGGGAGTCTATATGGGGTGATCACCACAGTCATTGATCACGCCCCTGTAAGGCTCCATTCAGACGTCCGTATGCGTTTTGCGGATCCGATCCATCTATCAGTGGATCCGTAAAAATCATGCGGACATCTGAATGGAGCTTTACAGGGGGGTGATCAATGACAGGGGGGTGATCAGGGAGTCTATATGGGGTGATCACCACAGTCATTGATCACGCCCCTGTAAGGCTCCATTCAGACGTCCGTATGCGTTTTGCGGATCCGATCAGTCTATCAGTGGATCCGTAAAAATCATGCGGACATCTGAATGGAGCTTTACAGGGGGGTGATCAATGACAGGGGGGTAATCAATGACAGGGGGGTGATCAGGGAGTCTATATGGGGTGATCACCACAGTCATTGATCACTCCCCTGTAAGGCTCCATTCAGACGTCCGTATGATTTTAACGGATCCGATCAGTCTATCAGTGGATCCGTAAAAATCATGCGGACATCTGAATGGAGCTTTACAGGGGGTGATCAATGACAGGGGGGTGATCAGGGAGTCAATATGGGGTGATCACCACAGTCATTGATCACTCCCCTGTAAGGCTCCATTCAGACGTCCGTATGATTTTTAAGGATCCGATCAGTCTATCAGTGGATCCGTAAAAATCATGCGGACATCTGAATGGAGCTTTACAGGGGGGTGATCAATGACAGGGGGGAAATCAATGACAGGGGGGTGATCAGGGAGTCTATATGGGGTGATCAGGGGTGATCAAGGGTGATCAAGGGTGAATAAGGGGTTAATAAGTGACAGGGGGGGGTGTAGTGTAGTGGTGCTTGGTGCAACATATTACTGAGCTATCTGTGTCCTCTGGTGGTCGATCCAAACAAAGGGGACCACCAGAGGACCAGGTAGCAGGTATATTAGACACTGTTATCAAAACAGCGTCTAATATACCTGTTAGGGGTTAAAAAAAATCACATCTCCAGCCTGCCAGCGAACGATCGCCGCTGGCAGGCTGGAGATCCACTCGCTTACCTTCCGATCCTGTGAGCGCGCGCGCCTGTGTGCGCGCGTTCACAGGAAATCTCGCATCTCGCGAGAGGACGCACCGGCGCGTCCACCCAGAACAACAGGACCGCCGCGAAGACGCAATCCTGCGTACGGCGGTCCTGGGGTGGTTAAAGTAATGATGGCCACTCGTTTTTCTTTACTTAGCTGCATTTTTCTTGCCATAATACAAATTCTAACAGTCTATTCAGTAGGACTATCAGCTGTGTATCCAACTGACTTCTCCTCAATGCCACTGATGGTCCCAACCCCATTTATAAGGCAAGAAATCCCACTTATTAAACCTGACAGGGCACACCTGTGAAGTGAAAACCATTTCAGGGGACTACCTCTTGAAGCTCATCAAGAGAATGCCAAGAGTGTGCAAAGCAGTAATCAAAGCAAAAGGTGGCTACTTTAAAGAACCTAAAATATGACATATTTTCAGTTGTTTCACACATCCACATGTCTTAATTCATAGTTTTGATGCCTTCAGTGTGAATCTACAATTTTCATAGTCATGAAAATAAAGAAAACTCTTTGAATGAGAAGGTGTGTCCAAACTTTTGGTCTGTACTGTACATGGCTGAAAAAAGCCTCTCATATACTGCACATCTGGGATTACACATGCATAAGTGACTGTCACATTTAGGACAGAAATACAGCTTTTTGGTCAGGGTGAAAAAACCCTCTAATATACTGCACATCTGGGATAAGACAGGCATAAGTCATTGTCACATTTAGGACATAAATACGGCTTTTTGGTTACTGGGGTGAAAAATGCCTGTAATATATTGCACATCTGCATAAGTGACTGTCACATTTAGGCCATAAATACGGCTTTGGCATACTAGGGTGAAAAAAGCCTCTCATATACTGCATATCTGGGATTAGACAAGCATAAGTGACTGTCACATTTAAGACAGAAATACTGATTTTTGGTTAGGGTGAAAAAACCCTCTGATATACTGCACATCTGTGATTACACATGCATAAGTCAATGTCACATTTAGGACAGAAATACAGCTTTTTTCTTATTGGGGTGAAAAAACCCTCTGATATAATGCACACCTGTAATTACACGTGCATAAGTTACTGTCACATTTAGGGAAAAAATACAGCTTTTTGGTTAGGGTGAAAAAACCCTCTAATATACTGCACACCTGTGATTATACGTGCATAAGTGACTGTCACGTTTAGGCCATAAATACAGCTTTGGCATACTGGGGTGAAAAAAGCTCTCATATACTGCAAATCTGGGTTTACACATACATGACTGTCACATTTAGGATAGAAATACGGCTTTTTGGTTAGGGTGAAAAAAAACCTCTAATATACTGCACATCTGGGATTAGATAAGCATAAGTGACTGTCACATTTAGGACAGAAATACAGCTTTTTGGTAAGGGTGAAAAAACCCTCTAATATACTGCACATCTGGGATTAGACAAGCATAAGTGACTGTCATATTTAGGACAGAAATACTGTTTTTTTTTAGGGTTGAAAAAACCCTCTAATATACTGCACATCTGGGATTAGACAAGCATAAGTCACTGTCACATTTAGGCCATAAATACGGCTTTTTGGTTACTGGGGTGAAAAAAGCCTCTAATATATTGCACATATGGGATTACACATGAATAAATGACTGTCACATTTAGGCCACAAATACGGCTTTGGCATACTGGGGTGAAAAAGGCCTCTCATATACTGCACATCTGGGACTATACGTGTATAAGTGACTGTCACATTTAGGACAGAAATACAGCTTTTTGGTTAGGGTGAAAAAACCCTCTAATATACTGCACATCTGGGATTACACTTGCATAAGTGACTATCACATTTAGGCCATAAATACGGCTTTAGCATACTGGGGTGAAAAAAGCCTCTCATATACTGCACATCTGCAATTACACGTGCATAAGTGACTGTCACATTTAGGACAGAAATACAGCTTTTTGGTTAGGGTGAAAAAACCCTCTAATATACTGCACATATGGGATTAAATGCATAAGTGAATGTCACATTTAGGCCATAATTACGGCTTTGGCATACTGGGGTGAAAAAAGCCTCTCATATACTGCACATCTGGGATTACACTTGCATAAGTGACTGTCACATTTAGGACAGAAATACAGCTTTTTAATTAGGGTAAAAAAAACAAACCTCTAATATACAGCACATCTGGGATTAGACAAGCATAAGTGACTGTCACATTTGGGACAGAAATACACCTTTTTTTTTAGGGTGAAAAAACCCTATAATATACTGCACATCTGGGATTAGACAAGCATATGTGACTGTCACATTTAGGCCATAAATATGGCTTTTTGGTTACTGGGGTGAAAAAAGCCTCTAATATAAAACACATCTGGGATTACACGTGCATAAGTGACTATCACATTTAGGCCATAAATACGGCTTTAGCATACTGGGGTGAATAAAGCCTCTCATATACTGCACATCTGGGATTACACGTGCATTAGTGACTGTCACATTTAGGACAGAAATACAGCTTTTTGGTTAGGGTGAAAAAACCCTCTAATATACTGCAAATCTGTGATTACATGTGCATAAGTGACTGTCACATTTAGGACAGAAATACAGCTTTTTTCTTACTGGTGTGAAAAAACCCTCTGATATACTGCACATCTGTGATTACACGTGCATAGGTCACTGTCACATTTATGACAGAAATACAGCTTTTTTCTTACTGGGGTGAAAAAACCCTCTGATATACTGCACATCTGCGATTACACGTGCATAGGTCACTGTCACATTTAGGACAGAAATACTGCTTATTTCTTACTGGGGTAAAAAAAACCTCTGATATACTGCACATCTGCGATTACACGTGCATAAGTCACTGTAACATTTAGGACAGAAATACAGCTTTTTCTTACTGGGGTGAAAAAACCCTCTTATATACTGCACATCTGCGATTACACGTGGATAAGTGACTGTCACATTTAGGACAGAAATACAGTTTTTTTCATACTGGGGTGAAAAAACCCTTTGATATACTGCACATCTGTGATTACACGTGCATAAGTCACTGTCACATTTAAGACAGAAATACAGCTTTTTTTCTTAATGGAGTAAAAAAAAAACTGATATACTGCACATCTGCGATTACACATGCATAAGTCACTGTCACATTTAGGACAAAAAAACTGCTTTTTTCTTACTGGGGTGAAAAACCCCTCTGATATACTGCAGATCTGTGATTACACGTGCATAAGTCACTGTCAAATTTAGGACAGAAATACAGCTTTTTGGTTAAAGTGAAAAAACCCTCTAATATACTGCACATCTGGGATTAGACAAGCATAAGTGACTGTCACATATAGGCCATAAATACGGCTTTCTAGTTACTGGGGTGAAAAAAGCCTCTAATATATTGCACATCTGGGATTACACATGCATAAGTGACTGTCACATTTAGGCCATAAATACGGCTTTGGCATACTGGGGTGAAAAAAGCCTCTCATATACTGCACATCTGGGACTATACGTGTATAAGTGACTGTCACATTTAGGACAGAAATACAGCTTTTTGGTAAGGGTGAAAAAACCCTCTAATATACTGCACATCTGGGATTACACATGGATAAGTCACTTTCACATTTAGGATAGAAATACAGCTTTTTTCTTACTGGGGTGAAAAAACCTTCTGATATACTGCACATCTGTGATTACACGTGCATAAGTCACTGTCACATTTAGGACAGAAATACAGCTTTTTTCTTACTGGTGTGAAAAAACCCTCTGATATACTGCACATCTGTGATTACACGTGCATAAGTCACTGTCACATTTAGGACAGAAATACAGCTTTTTGGTTAGGGTGAAAAAACCCTCTAATATACTGCACATCTGTGATTACACGTGCATAAGTGACTGTCACATTTATGCCGAAAATACAGCTTTGGCATACTGGGGTGAAAAAAGCCTCTCATATACTGCACATCTGGGATTACACATGCATAAGTGACTTTCACATTTAGGACAGAAATACAGCTTTTTGGTTAGGGTGAAAAAACCCTCTAATATACTGCACATCTGGGATTAGACAAGCATAAGTGACTGTCACATTTAGGACAGAAACAGTTTTATTTAGGGTGAAAAAACCCTCTAATATACTGCACATCTGTGATTACACGTGCATTAGTGACTGTCACATTTAGGCCATAAATACGGCTTTTTAGTTACTGGGGTGAAAAAAGACTCTAATATATTGCACATCTGTGATTACACGTGTATAAGTCACTGTCACATTTAGGACAGAAATACTGTTTTTTTTAGGGTGAAAAAACCCTATAATATACTGCACATCTGGGATTATAAAAGCATATGTGACTGTCACATTTAGGCCATAAATATGGCTTTTTGGTTAATGGGGTAAAAAAAGCCTCTAATATAAAGCTAATCTGGGATTACACGTGCATAAGTGACTGTCACGTTTAGGCCATAAATACGGCTTTGGCATATTGGGGTGAATAAAGGCTCTCATATACTGCACATCTGGGATTACACGTGCATTAGTGACTGTCACATTTAGGACAGAAATACAGCTTTTTGGTTAGGGTGAAAAAACCCTCTAATATACTGCACATCAGGGATTAGACATGCATAAGTCACTGTCACATTTAGGCCATAAATATGGCTTTTTTTTTACTGGGGTGAAAAAAGCCTCTAATATATTGCACATCTGGGATTACATATGCATAAGTGACTGTCACATTTAGGCTATAAATACGGCTTTGGCATACTAGGGTGAAAAAAGCCTCTCATATACTGCACATCTGGGACTATACGTGTATAAGTGACTGTCACATTTAGGACAGAAATACAGCATTTTGGTTAGGTTGAAAAAACCCTCTAATATACTGCACATCTGGGATTAGACAAGCATAAGTGACTGTCACATTTAGGACAGAAATACAGCTTTTTGGTTAGGGTGAAAAAACCCTCTAATATACTGCACATCTGGGATTAGACAAGCATAAGTGACTGTCACATTTAGGACAGAAATACAGCTTTTTGCTTAGGGTGAAAAAACCCTCTAATATACTGCACATCTGGGATTAGACAAGCATAAGTGACTGTCAAATATAGGACAGAAATACAGTTTTTTATTTAGGGTTGAAAAAACCCTCTAATATACTGCACATCTGGGATTAGACAAGCATAAGTCACTGTCACATTTAGGCCATAAATACGGCTTTTTGGTTACTGGGGTGAAAAAAGCCTCTAATATATTGCACATCTGGGATTACACATGAATAAGTGACTGTCACATTTAGGCCATAAATACAGCTTTGGCATACTGGGGTGAAAAAACCCTCTAATATACTGCACATCAGGGATTAGACATGCATAAGTCACTGTCACATTTAGGCCATAAATATGGCTTTTTTTTTACTGGGGTGAAAAAAGCCTCTAATATATTGCACATCTGGGATTACATATGCATAAGTGACTGTCACATTTAGGCTATAAATACGGCTTTGGCATACTAGGGTGAAAAAAGCCTCTCATATACTGCACATCTGGGACTATACGTGTATAAGTGACTGTCACATTTAGGACAGAAATACAGCATTTTGGTTAGGTTGAAAAAACCCTCTAATATACTGCACATCTGGGATTAGACAAGCATAAGTGACTGTCACATTTAGGACAGAAATACAGCTTTTTGGTTAGGGTGAAAAAACCCTCTAATATACTGCACATCTGGGATTAGACAAGCATAAGTGACTGTCACATTTAGGACAGAAATACAGCTTTTTGCTTAGGGTGAAAAAACCCTCTAATATACTGCACATCTGGGATTAGACAAGCATAAGTGACTGTCAAATATAGGACAGAAATACAGTTTTTTATTTAGGGTTGAAAAAACCCTCTAATATACTGCACATCTGGGATTAGACAAGCATAAGTCACTGTCACATTTAGGCCATAAATACGGCTTTTTGGTTACTGGGGTGAAAAAAGCCTCTAATATATTGCACATCTGGGATTACACATGAATAAGTGACTGTCACATTTAGGCCATAAATACGACTTTGGCATACTGGGGTGAAAAAAGCCTCTCATATACTGCACATCTGGGACTATACGTGTATAAGTGACTGTCATATTTAGGACAGAAATACAGCTTTTTGGTTAGGGTGAAAAAACCCTCTAATATACTGCACATCTGGGATTACACGTGCATAAGTGACTGTCACATTTAGGCCATAAATACAGCTTTAGCATACTGAGGTGAAAAAAGCCTCATATACTGCACATCTGCGATTACACTTGCATAAGTGACTGTCACATTTAGTAAAAAAATACAGCTTTTTGGTTAGGGTGAAAAAAACCTTTAATATAATGCACATATGGGATTACACGTGCATAAGTGACTGTCACATTTAGGCCATAATTACGGCTTTGGCATACTGGGGTGAAAAAAGCCTCTAATATACTGCACATCTGGGATTACATATGCATAAGTGACTGTCACATTTAGGCCATGAATACGGCTTTGGCATACTGTGGTGAAAAAAGCCTCTCATATACTGCACATCTGGGACTATACGTGTATAAGTGACTGTCACATTTAGGACAGAAATACAGCTTTTTGGTTAGGGTGAAAAAACCCTCTAATATACTGCACATCTGGGATTAGACAAGCATAAGTCACTGTCACATTTAGGCCATAAATACGGCTTTTTGGTTACTGGGGTGAAAAAAGCCTCTAATATATTGCACATCTGGGATTACACATGCATAAGTGACTGTCACATTTAGGCCATAAATACGGCTTTTTGGTTACTGGGGTGAAAAAACCCTCTAATATACTGCACATCTGGGATTAGACAAGCATAAGTGACTGTCAAATATAGGACAGAAATACAGTTTTTTTTTTAGAGTTGAAAAAACCCTCTAATATACTGCACATCTGGGATTAGACAAGCATAAGTCACTGTCACATTTAGGCCATAAATACGGCTTTTTGGTTACTGGGGTGAAAAAAGCCTCACATATACTGCACATCTGGGACTATACGTGTATAAGTGACTGTCACATTTAGGCCATAAATAAGGCTTTAGCATACTGGGGTGAAAAAAGCCTCATATACTGCACATATGGGATTACACATGCATAAGTGACTGTCACATTTAGGACAGGAATACAGCTTTTTTATAGGGTAAAAAAACCCTCTAATATACTGCACATCTGTGATTACACGTGCATAAGTGACTGTCACATTTAGGCCAAAAATACAGCTTTGGCATACTGGGGTGAAAAAAGCCTCTCATACACTGCACATATGGGATTACACATGCATAAGTGACTGTCACATTTAGGACAGAAATACAGCTTTTTGGTTAGGGTGAAAAAACCCTCTAATATACTGCACATCTGGGATTAGACAAGCATAAGTGACTGTCACATTTAGGACAGAAATACAGCTTTTTGGTTAGGGTGAAAAAACCCTCTAATATACTGCACATCTGGGATTACACATGCATAAGTGACTGTCACATTTAGGGCATAAATACGGCTTTGGCATACTGGGGTGAAAAAAGCCTCTCATATACTGCACATCTGGCATTACACCTGCAAAAGTGACTGTCACATTTAGGACTGAAATACAGCTTTTTGGTTAAGGTGAAAAAACCCTCTAATATTGTCATGGTCTTACCTGCTTGCTGCTCTCCTTCGTTTGACATGTGCTGGCGGCCATCTTGGGTCCTGGGTTTCTTGTAGCCTTCCACCCTGCGGCTCCTCCTTCCCCTGGGAGGAGCTGGATGCCTAGCTCATATATATAGGAGGTCTGTGGCTTCAGTTCCTTGCTTGGTCCTCTTGTGTTCACATGCTTCTAAGACTGCTGCTGCTTCTGGTTCCTGATCCTGGCTTCGTCTGACTACCCTGCTGGTTCCTGATCCTGGCTTCGTCTGACTACCCTGCTGGTTCCTGATCCTGGCTTCGTCTGACTACCCTGCTGGTTCCTGATCCTGGCTTCGTCTGACTACCCTTCTGGTTCCTGACCTCTGGCTTCGCAAAGACTCTGCTCGGTTTCACCATCCGTTTGGACTTTTGCTTTACAGCTTTATTTTCAATAAAGCCTTCTTATTTTCACTTATCTCTTGTTGTACGTCTGGTTCATGGTTCCGTGACATTAGGACCAAGCCCTGAATTCTGACGGTACAGGGCCATCCTCGCTACCCACGCTGGTTGCCAGACTTGATCAGCAGGATCACCTGTTGGGTCGGTTCGCTGTGGCGTTGCAAACCCTGCTTGAACGCACGGCTCATTTCGCTCCCGTTGCCGATGGGTCGGTTGTCGCTCCTGGGCTCGCTCCTACTGCCGCTCCGGTTGTTGCGCCAGAGTCTACCCCGACACCTGTTGTTGCGCCTGCGGTGTTTCGGGGTATGACCGGTTCTGCCCCTCTTCCACAGCGCTTTGGGGGAGAGCCAACTCAGTGCCGAGGTTTCCTTAACCAGGTGGGCATTTATTTCGAGTTGCTGCCACATGCCTTTCCTACTGAGAGATCAAAGGTGGGCTTCTTGATCTCGCTGCTCTCGGACAAGGCCTTGGCCTGGGCCAGCCCTTTATGGGAGAACAACAATCCGGTGGTTGCCGAGTTTTCCGGTTTTGTTGCTTCTCTTCGGAAGGTATTCGATGTGCCGGCTCGTGCTGCCTCTGCTGCGAAGCTCCTTATGTCCATCAGACAGGGTTCACGATCCGTAGCTGAATACGCCATTGAGTTTCGTACCCTGGCAGCAGAGGTGGGCTGGAATAATGAGGCTCTGGTCGCTGCTTTCTCTCATGGTCTCTCGGATGCCTTGAAGGATGAGGTTGCAGCTAAGGACCTACCAGTTGAGCTTGAGTCTCTTATTTCTTTCCTGATTTTGATTGACACCAGACTCAGGGAGAGACCTTCCTTTAAGGAGAACCTGCGGAGGTCTTCTAACAGATTGGTGCCTACGTTTGCTGTCCCACCCGTGCCTCCCTCTCCTCCCACGCCTCCTGGGGATGACTTGTCTGGGGGTGAACCCATGCAGCTGGGGTTTGCTCGCCTGTCCGAGGGGGAGAGGGCACTCCGAAGACGCGAGGGCCGATGCATGTACTGTGGTCTCGGTGGGCATTTTCGGTTGGCATGTCCGAACCGTCCGGGAAACGCTCGTACCCTGAGATCCTGTCGGGGGCAGATCTTGGGTGGAGTCTCCTCGTCCCCGGTTTCCCGTGTTGACAAACCACTGATCACTGTTGTCCTCTCCTGGGTCGGGGGCTCGGTGACGACCCAGGCGTTGGTGGACTCTGGTGCTGGTGGTTTGTTCATTGATAGTGTGTTCGCTGCCGCCAATTCCATTCCTCTGCAGGCTCGAGGTTCCCCACTGGCTCTTGAGGCGATAGACGGCAGACCCCTTCTGCCGCCACACGTGACTCATGAGACCCTTCCAGTGGGGATAGCCATTGGTGCCGTTCACAGAGAGTCGGTCTGCCTCCAGGTTATTTCGTCTCCACACTACTCGGTGGTCTTGGGGTACCCCTGGCTCCAGAAGCATAATCCGACTTTCGATTGGAGATCGGTCGAGATCCTCTCGTGGTCACCGCAGTGTGGGGCTAGTTGCATCCATGGGTCTGTCAAGTTGCTGTGTACTTCCTCGGACTCTCTGTTGCCTCCTGAATACGAGGAGTACCGGGATGTATTCGATAAGGTGCGCGCGGTTGCCCTACCTCCGCACCGCCCATACGATTGTGCCATAGAGTTAAGATCTGGTGCCGTTCCTCCTCGTGGCAAAGTCTATCCACTGTCGGTAGCGGAGAATGAGGCCATGGAGGAGTACGTGAGGGAGGCGCTTTCACGCGGACACATTCGCAAATCTTCGTCCCCGGCAGGGGCTGGATTTTTCTTTGTGAAAAAGAAGGGCGGTGAGTTGAGGCCTTGCATCGATTACAGGGGTCTCAATCGCATCACGATCAAGAACGCTTACCCGATACCCTTGATTTCCGAGCTGTTCGATCGCCTTAAAGGGGCCACGGTCTTTACCAAACTCGACCTGAGGGCGGCATATAACCTGGTAAGGATCAAGGCGGGCGATGAGTGGAAGACCGCGTTTAACACCAGGACCGGTCATTACGAATCCTTGGTTATGCCCTTTGGGTTGTGCAATGCGCCCGCAGTCTTTCAGGAATTCATCAACGATGTTTTCCGTGACCTGTTGCAGCAGTGTGTGGTAGTCTATTTGGATGACATCTTGGTATATTCTGAATCCATGGAGGCCCACATTCTGGATGTCAGACGAGTGTTGCAACGGTTACGAGAGAACAAGCTGTTCGGTAAGCTTGAGAAATGCGAATTTCACCGATCCCAGGTAACCTTCTTAGGTTACATCATTTCCGCTGAGGGGTTCTCCATGGATCCTGAGAAGGTTTCGGCTGTCTTACAGTGGCCCCAGCCCAGTGGTCTTCGTTCCCTGCAGCGCTTTTTGGGCTTCGCCAATTATTATCGGAAGTTCATCAGGGACTTTTCCATGCTGGCCAAGCCTCTCACGGATCTGACCAGGAAGGGCAGTAATTCCCAGGTCTGGCCGCTCGAGGCCATCCGAGCTTTTGAGGCCCTAAAGTCTGCCTTTGTGTCGGCTCCGATTCTGTCGCATCCCAACCCTGGGTTGCCCTTTGTCCTCGAGGTGGACGCGTCTGAGACGGGAGTAGGCGCCCTTCTGTCTCAGCGTAGAACACCAGAGGGTCCTCTGCTTCCTTGTGGGTTTTACTCCCGGAAACTGTCTTCCGCGGAGTGCAACTATCAGATTGGTGACAGGGAGTTATTGGCCATCGTGCAGGCCCTTAAAGAATGGAGGCACTTGCTCGAGGGTTCGGTGGTTCCGGTTCTCATCCTGACGGACCACAAGAATCTGACCTACCTTTCTGAGGCCAAGAGATTGACACCACGTCAGGCCAGATGGGCTCTGTTCTTGTCACGTTTTAATTACGTGGTCTCCTACCTACCCGGTTCCAAGAACATCAGGGCGGATGCCTTATCACGGCAGTACTCCGAGCTGTCCAGGGAGGAGTCGATTCCGACTTCGGTCATACCTCCGAATCAGATCCTGGCCGCCATTCGCACCAGCCTGACCTCTCCCCTGGGTGAGCAGATTTTGGCGGCTCAATCTGGTGCTCCCTCTGGGAGACCCAACGGCAGATGTTTTGTGCCTGAGGAGTTGCGCACTCGGTTGTTGCGAACCTACCATAACTCCAAGACCGCGGGGCATCCTGGAAAGAATCAGCTGTCCTGGGCTGTTTCACGTCTGTTCTGGTGGCCTTCCCTACGTTCCGACATCGCCGCATATGTAGCGGCATGCTCCGTTTGTGCCCAGAGTAAGTCCCCTCGGCACCTTCCGTTGGGCCTTCTGCAACCCATAGCCACCGGGGAGCGCCCATGGTCACACCTGGGGATGGATTTCATTGTGGACCTCCCTGCATCCCGAGGCCATACGGTCATTCTCATGATTGTGGATCGGTTTTCCAAAATGTGCCACTGTGTTCCTCTCAAGAAGTTACCCTCTGCACAAGAGTTGGCCACGATTTTTGCCAGGGAGGTCTTCCGGTTGCACGGTTTGCCTAAGGAGATTGTGTCGGATCGGGGGAGTCAGTTTGTGTCCAGGTTCTGGCGCGCCTTTTGCTCCCAGTTGGGGATTCATCTCTCCTTCTCCTCGGCCTACCACCCTCAGTCCAATGGGGCCGCAGAACGATCCAATCAGGCCTTGGAGCAATTCCTTCGTTGCTATGTCTCCGATCACCAAGACAATTGGGTTGACCTCCTGCCTTGGGCTGAGTTTGCCAGGAACACGGCGGTGAACTCTTCCTCTGGGACGTCTCCCTTCATGGCCAATTATGGGTTCCAACCTGCCGTGTTACCGGAGGTATTCTCTCCCCAGGATATTCCGGCTGTGGAGGA